>NW_022681455.1:84744434-84946087 GCF_009764315.1 Trachypithecus francoisi | reverse complement strand
GAACTCTTCAAGAAGAACTACAAACCACTGCTCAAGAAAATAAGAGAGGACACAAGCAAATGGAAAAATATTCCATCCTCATGGATAGGAAGAATAAACATTGTGAAAATGGTCATGCTGCCCAAAGTAATTTACAGATTAAATACTATTCCCATCAAACTACCATTGACATTCTTCACAGAATTGGAAAAAAAACTACTTTAAATTTCATATGGAATCAAAGAAGACCCCATACAGCCAAGACAATCCTAAGTAAAAAGAACAAAGTTGGAGGCATCACGCTACCTGACTTCAAATTATACTAAAAGGCCATAGTAACCAAAACAGCATGGTACTGGTACCAAAACAGATATATAGACCAATGAAACAGAACAGAGACCTCAGAAATAACACCACACATCTACAACCATCTGATTTTCAACAAACCTGACAAAAACAAGCAATGGGGAAAGGATTCCCTATTTAATAAATGGTGCTGGGAAAACTGACTAGCCATATGCAGAAAACAGAAACTGAACCCTTTTCTTACACCTTATACAAAAACTAACTCAAGATGGACTAAAGACTTAAATGTAAAACCCAAAACCATAAAAACCCTAGAAGAAGATCTTGTCAATACTACTGAGGTCATAGACATGGGCAAAGACTTCATGACTAAAACACCAAAAGCAATGGCAACAAAAACAAAATTGACAAATGGGATCTAATTAAACTAAAAGGCTGGTTACCTACAGAATGGGAGAAAATGTTTACAATCCATCCACCTGACAAAGGTCTAATATCCAGAATTTACAAGAGACTTAAACAAATTTACAAGAAAAAAATAAACAACCCCATTAAAAAGTGGGCAAAGAATATGAGCAGACACTTCTTTAAAAAAGACATTTACGCAGCCAACAAACATGTGAAAAACATCTCAACATCACTGATCATCTGATAAATGCAAATCAAAACCATAATGAGACACCACCTCATGCCAGTCAGAATGACAATCATTAAAAAGTCAAGAAACGGCCAGGCGCGGTGGCTCAAGCCTGTAATCCCAGCACTTTGGGAGGCCGAGACGGGTGGATCACGAGGTCAGGAGATCAAGACCATCCTGGCTAACATGGTGAAACCCCGTCTCTACTAAAAATACAAAAAACTAGCCGGGCGAGGTGGCGGGCGCCTGTAGTCCCAGCTACTCCGGAGGCTGAGGCGGGAGAATGGCGTGAACCCGGGAGGCGGAGCTTGCAGTGAGCTGAGATCCGGCCACTGCACTCCAGCCTGGGTGACAGAGCAAGACTCTGTCTCAAAAAACAAACAAACAAAAAAAACAAAAACAAAAAAAAAAAAAGTCAAGAAACAACAGATGCTGGCCAGGCTGTGGAGAAATGGAAACGCTTTTACACTGTTAGTTGGAATGTAAATTAGTTCAACCACTGTGGAAGACAGTGTGGTGATTCTTCAGGGATCAAGAATCAGAAATACTATTTGACCCAGCAATCCCATTACTGGGTATATACCCAAAGGAATATAAATCATTCTACTATAAAGACACATGCACATGTATGTTTGTTGCAGCACTATCTATAATAGCAAAGACATGGAACCAACCCAAATACCCATCAATGATAGAATGGATAAAGAAAATGTGGTACATAAACACCACGGAATACTATGTAGCCATAAAAAGGAATGAGATCATGTCCTTTGCAGGGACATGGATGAAGCTGGAAGCCATCATCCTCAGCAAACTAACACAGGGACGGAAAACCAAAACACTGCATGCTCTCGCTTATAAGTGGGAGCTGAACAATGAGAACATATGGACACAGGGAGGAGAGCAACACACACCAGGGCCTGGTGGGGGTTGGGGGTTGAGGGGAGAGAACATAGAGGATGGGTCAAGAGGTGCAGCAAACCACCATGGCACACATATACCTATGCAACAAACCTGCATGTTCTGCAAATGTATCCCCCATCTTTTTTTTTTGAGGAAATAAAGAAAAACAAATTTTCTTAAAAAAGGACACATAGACCAATGGAAGAGAACAGAGTACCCAGAAATAAATAGAGGCACACACTTACAATCATCTGATGTCCCACAAAGTCAACAAAAACAAGCAATAGTGAAAGGACTCCCTATTTAATAAATGGTTCTGGGATGACTGACTAACCACATGCAGACAAATGAACATAGACTGCTACATTTCACCATATATAAAAGTTAACTCAAGATGATTAAAGATTTAAATTCAGAACCTAAAAAAACTAAAAATACTAGAAGAAAATCTGGCAAATACCATTCTAGACATTGACTTTGGGAAAGAATTTATGGCTAAGTCTTCAAAAGCAATTGTAACAAAAACAAAAATTGACAAATGGGACCTAATTAAAGAGTTTCTGCGCAGCAAATGAAACTGTGAACAGAATCGACAACCTACAGAATGGGAGAAGACATTCACAAACTATGTACCTGACAAAGGCCTAATTCCAGAATCCATATGAAATTTAAATTAACAAGAAAAAAAACCCATTAAAAAGTGGGTAAAGGGCAAGAGCAGACACTTCTCAAAAGAAGACATACAAGCAGCCAACAAGCATATGAAAAAATGTTATACATCACTACCCATCAGAAAAATGCAAATCAAAACCACACTGAGATACCATCTACACCACTCAGAATAGTGATTATTGAAAAGTCAAAAAACAGATGCTGGCAAGTGCCAGCAGTAAAGATAATACTTATACACTGCTGATGGGAATGTAAGTAAATTAGCTCAGTCACTGTGAAAAACAGTTTGGAGATTTCTGAAAGAACTCAGAACTACCATTTGACCCAACAATTCTATTACTCAGTACACACCCAATGGAAAATGAATTGTTCTACCAAAAAGTCAATGCACTCCTATGTTCATCGCAGCACTATTCACAATAGTAAAAACGTGAACTCAGCCTAGGTGTCCATCAATGATGGACTGGTTAAAGAAAATGTGGTACGTATACACTGTGGAATACTATGCAGTCATAAAAAAACAAAAACTCATGTCCTTTGCAGCAACATGAATGTGGCTATTATCCTAAGTAAATTGACACAAGAATAGAAAACCAAAGACCATGTTCTTATAAGTGGGAACTAATCATTGGGTACGTATGAACATAAAGATGGGGAAAAGACACAATGGGGACTCATAGGGAGCAGTAAAGGGAGGAAGCAAGGGCTGGAAAACTATCTATTGGGCACTATGCTCATTATCTGGGTGATGGGATCATTCAGACATCAAACCAGTGTCTTGCAATATACCCATGTAATGAACCAACACATGTCTACCTTGAATCTAAAATAAAAGTCAAAAAAAAAAAAAAAAAAAAAGAAACAGAAAAAAATGGGGTCTTACTCTGTCCCTCAGACTGGAGTACACTGGTACAATCATAGCTCAATGTAGCCTAGCCTCAAATTCCTAGGGTAAAGCAATCCTCCTGACACAGCCTCCTGAGTCACTGAGACTACAGACACATGCCACAACAACTAATTTTAAAACAAAAAAAAAACCTTAGACACAGGGTCTTGCAATACTGCCCAGGCTGGCTTCAAGCGATCCTCCTGCCTTAGCCTCCAAAGTAGCTGGGATTAAATGCACATGCCACTGTGCCTAGCAAAATATCTATTTTAAAGATGCTCAACAAGGTAAGAAGAACATAGACAAACAAAAGAAGACAAAAATGCATGAAGAAAATGAGCTTATGAACAAAGATTAGAACTGTAAAAACACAAAGTATGGAGCTGAAAAATAACTAAATTTAAGGATTCACTAGAGGGTTCAACCACAGACTTGATCTAACAGAAAAATAACCCAACAAGCTTGATAATAGGTCATTTGAAAATATATGGTCAGGACAGCAAAAAGAAAAAAACAGAGTGTCTAAGAGACTAATGGGATACTATCAAGTAGACCAATGCTGAGATCAGCTCGGTCGTGGGGACCCTAACCCAGCAGCACTAGAGGAATTAAAGACACACACACACAGAAATATAGCATGTGGAGGGGGAAATCTGGGGTCTCACAGCCTTCAGAGCTGAGAGCCCCGAACAGAGATTTACCCACATATTTACTGACAGCAAGCCAGTGATAAGCATTGTTTCTATAGATTATAGACTAACTAAAAGTATTCCTTACAGGAAACAAACGGATGGGCTGAAATAAAGGGATGGGCTATGGCTAGTTATCTGCAGCAGGAGCATGTCCTTAAGGCACAGATCACTAATGCTATTGTTTGTGGTTTAAGACCGCCTTTAAAGCAGTTTTCTGCCCTGGGTGGGCCAGGTGTTCCTTGCCCCGATTCCAGAAACCCATAACCTTCAGCGTGGGCATCATGCCCATCACAAACATGTCACAGTGCTGCAGAGATTTTGTTTACGGTCAGTTTTGGAGCCAGTTTATGGCCAGATTTGGGGGCCTGTTCCCAATAGGCCAATTTACTCATAACGAGAATTCTAAAACGCAAAGAGAGAGAAAAGAGTAGAAACTTTATTTGAAGAAATGATGGCTGAGAATTTTCCAAATTTGAGGGAGAAAATGGCCTAAAATTTAATGAAACTCTACCAACTGTAACTAGTAGCAACACAAAGAGACCCACAACAAGACACATTATAATCAGAGATTCAAAAGTTACAAACAAAGAGAATTTAGAAGACAGAAACAAAAAAAACAAAACCTGTGACTTGGCATATGCAAGGCCCATTCCTAGGATGACCAGCAAATATCTCAGCAAACAATCTCACAGGTCAGAAAGTTGAAGAATGATATAGTCAAAGTGCTGAAAAATGACAACTACCAATCAAGAAAATGTTTTCTGCCAAAACTATCCTTTAAAAATTTTGAAATAAGGAATGTTCAAAATCAACAAAAGCTGAATGAATTCATATCCACTAGATCTGTTCTAAAAGAACTGATAAGTAGAGGCAGTTCTTCACATGGAAAAATAAAACGATGGTGAGTAGTAACACAAAATTATATAAAAATACAAACTGTTCTGATAACAGTAATTATATACACAAATAAAATATTCTGTATTATAATGATGGTGCATAGATCTGCTATTGATTTGAAAAGTCAAACACTTTAAAATAACCATAAATCTGTTCTAATGGATTCATAATATAAAGTGATATAATTTGTGATATCAACAAAATACAATGGAGAGTTCATAAAGAGGCAGGATTTTTATATACAATTAAGGTTAGCACCTTGAGGTAAACTGTTAAAACTTTTAGATGTTTTACATAATATCTATGGTAACCATAAAGCAAATACCTGTAATAGATACACAGAGAGATGTGGGAAAGGAATTAAAACATGTCATTACAAAAATCAACAGAACACTAAGGGAGATAGCAAGAGAGGAAGACAGGACCAAAATAGATAAAAGACCTAAAACAAAAAATTGAACAAAATGCAATGGTGCGTCATACCTTTCAGTAATTACTTTATATATAAATGAATAAATTCAAAAGACATAATTTGGCAGAATAAATTCAAGAAACAAGATCTAACTCCATGCTTTCTAGGGAAGACCAACTTCAGATCTAAGAACACACAGAAGCTGAACATGAAAGAATGGAAAAAAATAGTGTGCAAAGTAAAATACTGTCATATTAGTTAAAATACATGTTACATCAAAACATATTACAAGAGACAAGAAAGAACGTTATGTAATTATAAAAGGGTTCATTGTCCAGGAAGCTATAATAAATATTAACATATATGCACCTAACATCACACCTCTCAAATATATACAGCAACTAGCAAACTTTTACAGAATTGAAGCAATAAATAGCCAGCAGTACAATAGTAGTAGGAGACTTTCATACTCCACCTTCAGTAACAGAAAGAATAAAAGAGATGAAAGATCAGTAAGGAAACAGAGGACTTGAACAACACTACAGACCATTAGACCTAACAGTCATATACAGAACTAACCATTCAACAGCAGAATACACAATATCCGTAACCATACATGGCACATTATCACTGATAGACAACTTGTTAAGCTGCAAAAAAAGTCTTACCAAATTTAAGCAGATGACAGTAACACAAAGCATCACTTCTTACTACAACAGAATAAAACTAGAAGAACAGAAAGAAAAATGGCATGTCCAAGAATATGTGGAAATTAAACTCTCAAACATACTCTTGTTCAAGATTTTGAAGACAACACTGTTAAGATGTCAATACTATCTAAAGTGATCTACTGATTCAATGTACTCTTCATCAAAATATTAATGGAACTTTTTGCACAAGTATTAAAATAATCTGAAATGTCTATGGAATCTCAAGAGACCACAGATGGATAAACAATCTTCCACAGATGGATAAACAATCTTGGGAAAGAAAAACAAAGAGGCATCATACTTTCGGATTTCAAAATATACTACAAAGCTATTGTACTCAAAACAGTGTGCTATTGACATAAAGATAAATAAAAGATGAAACAGATTGAAGAGTCCAGAAATAAATGCTCGTGTATATAGTAAACTTATATTCAACAAGGGTTCCAAGAATTCATAATGAGAAAAGGGACAGTCTCTTCAGCAAATAGGATTGGGAACACTGGAAATCCACAGGGGAAAAAATAAAGTTGGGCCTTATCTTGCACATTTACAAACATGAACTCAAAATGGACTGACTTATTTTTCATAGCTACTGTAACTCGCATTTTCTATTTTCTTTTTCAGATGGTTTTCTATCAGCATACAGAGATGCCACTGATATTTCTATGTTGATTTTGTATCCTGCGATTTTACAGAACTTGTTTATTAGTTCTAACAGCTGTTTGGTGTCATGTTTATGCTTTTATTATATACAAGGTCATATTGTCTGTAAACAAGGACGATTTCATTTTTCCATTCCAATTTGGATGCCTTTTATTTCTTTCTCTTGACTAATTACTCTGGCTAGGACTTCTAGTACTATCTTGAATAGGAGTGGTGAAAATGGGTATCCTTATCATGTTACAGATCTCAGAGAAAAAGCTTTCATCTTTTCCCTGTTTGGTATATTAACACTGGTTTGCCATATTTATTGTGTTGAGATACATACCTTCTATACATAATTTGCTTAGAGTTTTCACTATAAAGAAAGTTAAAGTTTGTCAAATACTTTTTTGTGCATACAAATAACTACAAAAAATTAAATACCCAGCAATAAACTTAAATAAAAAAGTGAAAGATCTCTATACTGAAAATCATAAAACATGGATGAAAAAATGAAATACACGTGAATAGATGAAAATATACTGTGTTTATATATTGGAAGAATATTATTAAAATGCGCCGGGCACAGTGGCTCATGCCTTAATCCCAGCACTTTGGGAAGCTGAGACGGGTGGATCACCTGAGGTCAGAAGTTCAAGACCAGCCTGGCCAACATGGTGAAACCCCGTCTCTACCAAAAAAAAAATACAAAAATTAGCTGGGTGTGGTGGTGGGCGCCTGTAATCCCAGCTACTTGGGAGGCTGAGGCAGGAGAATTATTTGAATCCAGGAGGCGGAGATTGCAGTGAGCCGAAATCGCGCCATTGCACTCCAACCCGGGTGACAAGAGCAAGACTTGTATTAAAAAAAAAAAAATTATTAAAAGGGGCATGCTACCCAAAGTGACCTATAGATTTAATGCAATTTCTATCAGAATACCAATGACTTTCTTCAAAAAAATAGAAAAAAAAAAAAAAACAAAAAACTAAATGTACATGGAACCACAAAATACCCTGAATAGCCAAAGCAATGCTGAGCAAAAGGAACAAGGCTCAAGGCATCACACTACCTGACTTCAAAATTTACTACAAAGCTACAGTACCCCAAACAGCATTATACTGGCATGAAAACAAACACGTAGACCAATATGCCCAATGAGTCTGTAAATAAATTCATGCACCTAAAGCTGACTGATTTTCAACACAGATGTCAAGAACACACTTTGGGGAAAAGACAATCTCTTTAATAAATGGTACAGGAAATATTGAGTATCCATATGCAGAAGGGTAAGACTAGACCCCTAACTCTCATCACATACAAAACCAACTCAAAATGGATTATAGACTTAAATGTAATGCCCTAAACTATGAAACTATTAGATGAAAGCAGGGCAAATGCTCTACAACATTGGACTCGGAAAGACTTCAAAGCCAAGGCAACCTAAGCAAAAACAGGCAAATGAGATTACATCAACCTAAAAGACTTTTGCATATGAAATGACATAACATAGTGAAGAGACAACGTAGACAATAGGAGAAAATATTCACAAATGATACATAATGACAAGAGGCTAATATCAAGTATATAAGAAATCTGAAATCTGAAAATAAAACAAACATACAATTCAATTAAAAATGTGCCACAGACCTTCATAGACATTAGTGAAAAGAAGACATACAAATGCCCAAAAGGTACATAAAAAGATGTTCAGCATCACTAATCATCAAGGGAATGCAAATATAAACCACAATGAGATACCACCACACTCTAGTTAAAATGACTATAACCAAAAAGACAAAAAATATAACTCAAACAAGTATTGGAGAGGATGTGAAGAAAAAGGAACACATATATACTGTTGATGGGATTGTAAAGTAGTATGGCCACTATAGAAGAGTATGGAGGTTCCTGAAAAATTAAAAATACAGCTGTCATATGATTTAGCAATTCTACTATTGGGTAATATATCCAAAAGAAAGGAAATCAATGTGTCAAAAACACAGCTGCTTTCCCATGTTTACTGCAGCACTCTTTCTAATAGCCAAGATATGAAATCAATCCAAATGTACAGGAAGAGATAAATGGATAAAGAAAATGTGGTGTAAATGCACAATGAAATATTATTCAGCCATTAAAAGAAGAATAAAATCCTGTCCTTTGCAATAACATGGATGAACCATGAGATATTATGTTAAGTGAACAGGCCATATACAGAAAGATAAACCCTTCATGGTCTTACTCAAATGAGTAACAAGAAAAAGAAAAGAAAAGAAAAGAAAGAGAGAGAGAGAGAGAGAGAAAGGAAGGAAGAAGGAAGGAAGGAAGGAAGGAGAGAGAGAAAGAGAGAGAGAGAAAGAAAGAAAGAAACAAAGAAAGAGAAAGAGAGAAAGAGAAAGACAGTAAGAGAGAAAGAGAAGAGAAGAGAAAGGGTGGAGGGGCAGGGCACAGTGGTTCACACCTCTAATCGCAGCACTTTGGGAGGCCAAGTGGGGGGCAGATCATTTTAGTTCAAGAGTTCAAGACCAGCCTGGTCAATATAGTGAAACCCCATCTCTACTAAAAATACAAAAACTTAGCTGGGCATAGTGGCACGTGCCTGTAATCCCAGCTACTCAGGAGGCTGAGGCAGGAGAATAGCTTGAACCCAGGAGGCAGAGGTTGCAGTCAGCTGAGATCACGCCACTGCACTCCATCCTGGGTGACAGAGCTAGACTCTGTCTAAAAGGAAAAAAAGTTGATATAAGCAGAGAGTATAACAGTGGTTACCAGAGACTGAAGGGGGAGGAATAGAAAGAGGTTAACAGGTATTAAGTTACAATTACATAGGAGAAATAAGTTCTGGTGTTCTATTACACAGTATGATAACAATAGTTAATAGAAGGGTATTGCATATTACAAAATAGCTAGAAAAGGCCAGTCACAGTGTTACATGTCTACAACCTGCACTTTGGAAGGCTGAAGCAGGAGGACTACTTAAGGTCAGGAGTTCAAGGCCAGCCTGGACAATGTAATGAGACCCTATCTCTGCAAAAATTCTTAAAAATTAGCCAGGCATGTTGGCACATGCCTGTAGTCCTAGCTACTTGGGGAGCTGAGGCAGGAGGATCACTTGAACCCAAGAGTTTGAAGTTACGGTGAACTACAACTGTGCCACTGCACTTCAGTCTGGGTGACAGAGTGAGATCCTGTCTCTACAAACATTAAAATTAAAAAAAAAAAAATACAGCTAGAAGAGAAACTTTTGAATGTTCTCACCACAAAGAATTACCAAATACATGAGGTTATGCACTAAACACCCTGATACGATCATTATATAACACACACACATATATATATAAAATTGTACCCATAAATATGTACAATTAACATTGTATCAATTGAAAAAGTGAACCAAAACTTAAACATAAAACCTATAAATATAAAACTCCTAGAAGAATACAAAAGGGGAAGGCTTGGTCATGAAAACTGGTCTTGGCAATGATTCTTTGGATATCATATCAAAGGGTGAGGCAACAAAAAGCAAGAACATACACATGGGACTATGCCCGTTTATCCAAAATATTCCAAACATATTCACAACAGAACATGGAATAGATGTTTGCACACCCATGTACCCTGCAGCATTACTCCCAAAAGACAATACCTGGAAGCAATCAAAATGTCCCTTATTGGATGAGCCGATTAAACAAATGTGGCACATATACACAACAGAACATTACTGAGCCTTAAAAATCAGAGACATTTTGACAAGTATTATAATACAGAAAAACTCTGAGGACATTACGTTAGGTGAAATAAGATAGTCAAAAAGAAAGAGACGCTGTTTGATTACACTTACATAAAGTATCTACAGTAGCCAAACTCATAGAAACATTAAGCAGAATGGTGCTCTTCAGGAGCTGCAGAGAAGTGTGGAAATGACAATTTGTTGTTTAATGGGTATTCACTTTGACTTTTGTAAAATAAAAATGGTCTACAAACCTCTTGTAAAATAATATGACTATACTTAACATTAATAAACTACACTTAAAAATGTTTGAGATGATGATTGTATGTTTTCACCATTAAAAATTTGACTACTTAAAAGAAATAGTTATGTTTCAAAAACCACCTTCAAAGAACAAAAGTGTTCCTCTCACATAATTATATAGATCCAAACAATAGATTGTGAATTGAAGATTATTTCCTTAACTACTCATCTAGACAGAATAAAGCAATCATTAACAGCTAAGAAAAAATATATATACAAATAAGTCATAAACAAAGTAGCGGCAATATTTATACAGATTAATAATACGTGGTATTTTATAAGCAACAGGCGTATAGCTAATTTATATATAAATAAAACATCATATTGTCTTAAAGTGTACAGAGTTGAAAATTATCACCCAGTTCATAATATCAAGGTTGAAAATAAAAATACAATTACCTGATCTAAGGAAACCTACCTGAAAAAAAAGAAACACAATCATATGGAATCAATAACAAGAATAAGACAAATTTTAGTGCATAAAATAGTAAGCACATCATAGATATTCTATTAAAAAATAATGCTTTAGATATTTACAACTATCAACTTTGTGCACCCATGAAGAACAGGCATTTTGAATCATTGCCATTCAATAAATGGCAGTAAAATGTCACAGGAAATGCATTACAATCATTAATAATTAGCTCTAATGAAAAAAATTTAATGAATAAATACTTAAAAGACACTAGGAAGACTTATTTATCATGTTATCAATATACTGGTGCTATGCTTACATAAAATATAATGGCTATAATAAAGTCTTTAGAAGCTAAAAAAAGTTTTCTATTTCCTAATACAGGAACAACATAAATGTTGCAAAATATGGTGAGAATTACTGAAATGTAAAGTCAGTATTTGGGATTACATTATATATCATTTAAATACAGACTAAAAAAATATAAACTTTAATTCTCTTTTGCTTGCAGTAAATTTAAACTTATAATCAAACATATTAATAAATATGTGGTACCCACTAGTAATCTAATTGACATCTTATACAATGTGTACATGTGAGCATTTTATTTCAGAACTTTTGAATCTAAAAATCAGACAAATTTGATATATATTTCAGAAAGGGAAACACATAGGATTAGAAGCATAAACAAGATGACAGAATAGGAGGCCCCCATGCATATTTCTCACAACATAATGTGGCAGCCGTGCCAAACACAACTGCCTTTATGGGAGCTTTGTGAGCCAGGTCAGAATTTCTGATGCCCAGCTGGAGCCCAAGATCAAGGAGGACAATTTGAGGACAAGTCCTGAACCGAAGGGTAGGCTTATTGATCATGGTTCTGGACACAAAACAAAAACACTGCCATATCCCACTGTAGATTTAGCTACAGCTCACTTGGCCTTGGTCCTGCCACTCAAAAAATCTTCCAAGAATCCAGGAGGATTCATTCCCACCTGAGATTCAGGTGACAGGTCTGAAGATCCTGGTCCTGCCTGTGCTCCCTGAATAAGGCAAAATCTGTCTCTGTCACCTCTCAGTCATGGTCTGGAAAAAATCCTGTCCGCACAGAGACCCTCAGGAAAAAAACGTCCATCTGTGCCCCTGGATGTAGAACTGTCAACACTGACCCAAATGGGAATCCTTAAGTGGCACTGAAACTTTGCTCCAGTTTCATGCAGACACAGGTCAGGAGCTTTGCTCAACCTGGGACCTGCTGGAAAACACACACATCTGTGCCCCTGGAGCTACACTTGCTGACATTAGTCTCACTACGAATCTTAAAGTAGCCTTGTAACCTAGGTCTACTTTCTGTCAACCAGGGTCTGGGAACAGTCCTGCTCACCCAGAAACCTGGAGGGAGACACGTCATGGGCCCAGAGACAGCTGAGATTTTGGTCTCAGCTGTGTATCCTATAGCAACCCGATGAATCAGTTCCAGACCTGCTCAGCTGTGATCAGGGGTCAGGCATGTCAATCAGTGACTTGTTCAATGACTGGATGAAAGCACTCTCAGAGACTCAGCAGAAGCCACAACTGTCCACATCAATTCTATTAGCACCCGACTCTGCAGAAACAACTACAATTCCTTATCTTAGAACCAGCCCCAATGCTCACGAGCCTGAAGAAAGTTGTCTTCCCAGAGAACAGACAGGATCCATGACTATCTATGCCCTGCTAATAGTTCTCTCAACCATAAAACCCACTGCAGACCCAGTAGCACTCATGTAACACGGCTCCAACACACTCAACTGCAGTATTAGTCAAAATCTCATCAGCTCAGGATCCGAAAGAAGAAAGTATTTATTTTCCAAAACTAGTCTATAATGACTGGAAGAGATGTGTGCTCCTTCACATTCAGGGACATAAACATAAGCCTACACAGATTATAAAGAATCAGGCAAACCATCATCACCAAAGGAAACTAAAAAGTCCTAGTAATCATCTCCAAAGAAATGGAGATCTGAAAGTTGGCTGATGAAGAATTCAAAACAATCATCTGAAAGAATTTCAGTGAGATGCAGAAGAACACAAATAGATAACTAAAAAGTTTTATAATACAATACTTGAACAAAATGAGAGTTTTAATAGAGAAATAGAAACCATTAAAAGGAACAAAATAGAAATCTTGGAACTAGAGTGAACGATGAAAGAACTGAAAAAACTGTAACAGTTTTAACAAGAGACTCAATCATGAAAGAAAAAAAAAGCAAACTTAAAGACAGGTCATTTGAAAGTAATCAATTAGAAAAAAATATGAAAGCATGAAGGAAGCATATAGCCTGTATAGTATATCATAAAGTGAACAATTATACATATTTTAGGATTTTCAGAAGAAGAAAGAAAGAGGAAAAAAAGATTAAAGATATAATGTCTTAAAACTCCCCAAATCTGGAAAAGGATATGAACAACCAGTTTCATAAAGCTCAAAACACCTACAGCAAGAAGAACCTAATGAAGATTCCCCTGGGACATATCTTAATTAAATTGTCAAAATTCAAAGACAAAGCAAGAATCATGAAAGCAGCATGAGATAAGAGATTCTTCACATACAAGGGAAACTTTATAATGTTATCAGTAGATTTTTTAGGAGAAACCTTACAGGCCAAATGGGAGTGATACTATATATTAAAAGTGCTGAAAGAAGGAAAATTAAACAAAAAAGACAACTAAGTAGGCTACACACAACAAAGCATCATTTAGAAATAAAAGAGAGATGAAGATATTTTAAGGCCTTCCCCCTCACCAAACAAAAAAGCTAAAGGAATTCATCACCACTAGACCTGTCTTGAAATGCTAAAGGACTAAAGGGAATTACTCACATTGAAATGACGAAATGCTAACTAAACATGAAAACAGTAAAACTACAAATATCACTGGAAATGGTTAACAGTGAAATTCAGGATACTCAAATACTGTAATGGTGGTACATAAATCACTTTTAATTCTAGTATAAGAACTATAAAACAAAAGTATTTTTAAAAAGTATAGCTACGATAATTTGTTAATGAATACAAAATATAAAAAGTTTTAAAATGTGACACATATAGTATAAAATGTGTGAAGGGGAGGAAAATTGTAGGGTTTTTCTATGCATAAAAGTTGAATTATTATCATCTTAAACTAGACTGTTATATGATGTTTTATGAAACTCTTATAACCACTGGGGAAAAAAAGAAACTGTAGTAGATACAAGAAAAAGAGAAAGTAAAGTATATAAAAACAACAAAAACAAGACAAAAAATTAACATAACCAAATCATAAGAGGAAAAAAGAAACAAAATAGAAAACAAACTTATAAGAGTTACCCATCAATAATTACATATAAAGAGATTAAATTATCCAATAAACAGACCCTGAATGTCACTTCCAAAATTTAGGTTAAAATTTAATAGCCACTGTGATAGAATTAAGAAGTGGGACTTTTAAGAAGTGATTAGGCCATGAGAGCTCTGCCTACATTAATGTATTAATGTCCTTATCACAGCAGTGGGTTAATTATCACAAGTGTGCTTTTGTTATAAAAGGGAGCTCTCTCCCACTCATGCCTTTGGCCGTGTTATTATGCAGCAAAAAGGTCTACACCAGAAGCCAATGTCACGCTCTCTGCCTTCCTTGCCTCCAGAATCATAGGCTAACTTGTATTCCTTATAAATCACCCATTTCCTTATAAAATACCCTGTGATATTCTGATATAGCAGCACAAAACTGATTTAAAACAGAGAGTGGCTGAATGAATTTTTAAAAATCTAGTGACAGGTTGCTTACAAGAGACTCACTTTTGATTTAAGGACAAACATAGGCTAAAAGTGAAAGAACTGGAAAGGCTATTCCATACAAATGATAAACAAAAGAGTGCAGGCAGGGGTAGTTATACTTACATTAGATAAAACAGACTGACAAAATCTGTCACAAAAGACAAAGGAGTTAACTATATAAGAATAGGTTAATTTGTCCAGAGGATAGAGCAAGTAAATAGACATATGCAATATCCAATACTGGAATACCTAAATATATAAGGCAAACATTAACAGAACTGGAAGGAGAAATACACAGAAATACAACAAAAGAGAGTGTTAGTACCCTACTTAAAAATGGATAGATCATTCAAGCACAAAATTAAGAAAACAGTGCACTCCTATAACACTATAGACTAAATATACATATATATCCCATCCAACAATATGAGAATATAGTCTTCTAAGAATACATGAAATATTCTCCAGGATAGATCACATGTTAAACCAAAAGTAAAAAACACTAAGTCTTTTCAAATTTATAAAGATTAAAATTATATCAAGTTTTTTTTCTGATTGCACTGATATAAAACTGAAAATCAATAGCAGAAAGAAAATTGGAAACTTACAAATATGTAAATATTAAACAACACACTCCAGAAAAATCAATGGGTTAAAGAAGAAATCAAAAGAAAAATCTAAACTTACCCTGAGACAAATGAAATTGGAAACCCAAGAAACCAAAACTTGTGTGACGCAATCAAAACAGTTCTAATAGTTTATAATAATAAAGTTCTACATTAAGAAAAAAAAAAAAGGCCAGGCGCCATGGCTCACGCCTGTAATCCCAACATTTTGGGAGGCCGAGGCGGGTGGATCACGAGGTCAGGAGATCGAGACCATCCTGGCTAACACAGTGAAACCCCATCTCTACTAAAAATACAAAAAAATTAGCCGGGCGTGGTGGTGGGCACCTGTAGTCCCAGCTACTCGGGAAGCTAAGGCAGGAGAATGGCGTGAACCTGGGAGGCAGAGCTTGCAGTGAGCCAAGATCGCACCACTGCACTCCAGCCTGGGCGACAGAGTGAGACTCCGTCTCAAAAAATAAAAAGAACAAAAAAGATGTTGAATAAGCAATCTAACTCAATTCCTCAAGAAACTTGAACAAGAACAAAATAATCCCAATCCCAATGTTAGCATAATTATGGAAATAATAAGAATTAGAACAAAAAGACTAGAAAGACAATAGAAAAGATCAAAGAAACTGAGTGGAGTTTTTCAAAGAAAACAAAATTGAGAAACTTTTGGCCAGATTAAACAAAGGAACAAAAAGAGAGAGGACTCAAAAAATTACAAATGGGCTGTGTGCACTTGCTCATGCCTGTAATCTCAGAGCTTTGGGAGCCCAGGAGTTGGAGACCAGCCTTGGCAACATGGTGAAACCCCTCTCTCCAAAAAGTACAAAACTTAGCTGAGCATGGTGGTATGCACCTATAGTCCCAGCTACTTGGGAGATGGGAGAATCACCTGAGCCTGGGAAGATGAGGCTGCAGTGAGTCATGATCATGCCACTGCACTTTGGCCTGGGCATCCGAGTGTGACCCTGTCTCAAATAAATAAATACATAATGAGTCATGGCAATTGACAACACACAAATACAAAGAATAATAAGAGACTACTATGAACAATCATATGACAGCAAATTGGATAACTCAGAAGAAATAGATTCTTAGAAATGAATGACTCACCAAGATTAAATCACAAAGAAACAGAAATACTGAACAGACCAATAATAAGAAAGGAGATTAAAGCAGTTATAAAAAATCCAATGAGAAAAAGCCCATGACCAAATGACTTCATGGGTGAATGGTATCACACATTTAAAGATTAATTAATGTCCATCCTTCTCAAATTCTTCCAAAAAATTGAAGGGAAAAAACACTGCCCCTTAGTTTGCATGTAATGAAAAGTGGGTATATGAGTACATGACTGCAGAACTGCTCCTCTCAGCACACTGCCTACAGGGGAGCCTCACTCCACAGGAGCAGTCATACAGCTGCAACACTGCCAGCTCAATAAAGCTGTTTTCTTCTACCACTGCCTTGCATTTGAATTCTTCCTGAGTGAAGCTATGAACCTTCCCAGGATAAGCCCCAATCTGGGGGCTCACCTGCCCTGCAACAAGAGCAATTAGGTAAGGAAAAGAAATAAAAAGCACTCACATCAGCAACAAAGAATTATAATTCTCTCTGCTTGCAGATTAGGTGATTTTATATACAGAAAACCCTGAAGAGTATACAAAAAGAGTTAGAGCTAATAAACTCATTCAGTAAAGTTGAGGTCACAAAATTAACATATAAAAGTTAGTTGCGTTTCTACATACTAACAATAAACAATCTGAGAAAAAAAGTTAAGCAAACAATCTAATTTATAATAGCATCAAAAGTATAAAATTCTTATGACTCTATTTAACAAAGGAACTGAAAGATCTGCTTGGTAAAATCTATAAGACATTGATGAATGTAACTGAAAAAGACACAAATAAATGGAAAGATATCCCTTGTTCATGGGCTGAAAAGACTAATACTGATAAAATGTCCACACTACAGATCACAAAGTGATCTACAGATACAATGTAATCCCTATTAAAATTCCAATGTCAATTTTCACAGAAATAGAAATAAATTCTAAAATTTATTTTATTTTATATATATTTTTTCAGACAGAGTCTCGCTGTTGCTCAGGCTGGAGTGCAGTGGCGTGCTCTTGGCTCACTGCAACCTCCACCTCCTGGGTTCAAGCAATTCTCTTGCCTCAGCCTCCTCAACAGCTGAGATTACAGGTATGCGCCACCACACTTGGCTAATTTTTGTATTTTTAGTAGAGACAGCGTTTTCGCCATGTTGGCCAGGCTGGTCTTAAACTCCTGGCCTCAAGTGATCCACCTGCTTCAGTCTCCCAAAGTGCTGGGATTACAGGTGTGAGCCAAGACATCTGGCCTTCAAATTTCTATAAAACCACAAATGACCCCAAATAGCCAACACAATCATAAGAAATAAGAATGAAGGTAAAGGCATCACACGTCTTCATTCCAAGCTATTACAAAGCTATACTAATAGTGAGTATTATATTGACCTAAAAAGACACATAGACCAATGGGACAGAACAAGGAAACTAAAAATAACCCCATGTGTATACAGTTAGCAATCTTTGACAAGGGCACCAAGATACACAAAGGGAAAAGTATGGTCTCTTCAATAAATGATGCTGGAAAAGGTGGATATTTATGAGCAAAAGGATGAAACTGAACATTTATACCATATACAAAAATGAACTCAAAAAGAATTAACACTTAAATGTAAAACCAGAAACTGGAAAACTTTTAGAAGAAACACAGGGAACAAACTCTTCGACATCAGCCTTGGTGCTGAATTTTTAGATTTCACACCAAAAAAGCACAATCAACAAAATTAAAAAACAAAAACAAATGGGCCTACATCAAACTAAAAAGTTTCTGCACAGCAAAGGAAACAAAGAACAATGTGAAAAGGCAACCTAAGGACTGACCTAAGGACTGAGAGAAAATATATCTGATAAGAGTTTCATATCCAAAAGATGTAAGAATCTCACACAACTCAATTGCCAGTAAAAGTAAATCTGACTTAAAAATATGCAAAGGACCTGACTAGAAATTTTTCCAGGGATGACATAAAAGTAGCAAACAGGTTTAAGAAAAGGTGCTCAACATAATTAATCATCAGGGAAATGCACATCAAACCTCAATGAGCCATCACCTCACATTCACAGAGAGATACCACAATGAGATATCAAATCATGAGATATCCCCCACACTGTTAGAATGGCTACTATCAAAGAGACAAGAGATCACAAATGTTGGTGATAGTGTGGAGAAAAGGAAACGTTGTACACCGTTGGTGGAAATGTAAATTGATCCAGCCATTATGGGAAAAAGCATGGAGGCTCCTCAAAAAATTAAAAATAAAAATGCCATATGAACCTCTAATCCTACTTCTAAGTATATACCTAAAGAAATACAATCTGGCAGAAGCAGTGGCTCACACCTGTAATCCCAGCACTTTGGGAGGCCGAGGCAGGCGGATCACTTGAGGCCAGGAATTCAAGACCAGACTGGCCAACGTGGTGAAACCTCGTCTCTACTAAAAATACAAAAAAATTAGCCAGGAGGGTGGCACAAGCAGGTAATCCCAGCTACTCAGGCGGCTGAGGCAGCAAAATAGCTTCAACCTGGGAAGTGGAGGTTGTAGTGAGCCAAGATGGCGCCACTGCACTCTAGCCTGGGCAACAAAGTGAGACTCCATCTCAAAAATAAATAAATAAATAAATAAATAAATAAATAAAATCAGTATGTTAAAGAGATATCTGCCCCCTATGTTCATAGCCGATTATTCACAATATATAGTGGATTATTATTCAGCATAATGAAGAAGGTAATCCTGCCATTTCTGACAACATGGATGAATGAACCAAGTGGACACTATGGTAACTGAGTAAGATAGAGAAATACAAATATCAGTTATTTGTGGAATCTAAAAAAAGTTGAGCTCATAGAAATAAAGTATAGAACGGGTCCCAACAGCTGACAGGTGGTAAAACTGGGGAGATACTAGTCAAAGAGTACAAACTTTCATTTAAAAGATAAATTCTGGGGATCTAATGTACAGTATTGTGAATACAGTTGACAATACTCATATATACTTAAGGTTTGCTAACACAGTAGATCTTTAATGTTCTCTCCACAAAAAAACTGGCAACTACGTGAGATGATTAATATGTTAATTAATTTCATTGTATTAATCAATACACACTGTATACATATATAAAATCAAATGATCAGGATGCACCTCTCAAATAGATATAATTTACAAGTGTGGGGAAAAAATCCACATGAAAGAAGGAAGGAAAAGAAAAAAAAAGGAAAAGAAAGAAAACGAACATAAAGAACACATTCTCATTACGCTTCCCACTTAACCAGACAAAATTATAAAATGTTATGAATATATAAGGTAAGAGTTGAAAGTTTACTACATACTGAACAATGTTCTCAGCTCCCCATAGACATTTATTAAGAATTCTACATAGTAAGTAATATATTAAATGATTTTAAATCTGTGGAATTTGTGCATACAGATATTATATTTCTAATCTTAGTTTAGACTAGGAAAGATGAAAAGTTGAAGTGAAATACAGGATTAGATTTTTTTTATATTTAGGAAGATGTTTTGCACTCTGATGAATTACTGAGTCTCAATTTTTGTAGGATCATCTTGGAAACCACCATAGGATTAGAAATTAATATACCAGAAAATATGTGACATCTATCCACAGAATTCCTGGGACTTTTGAAAAAAATCCTACTGTCCATCACTCATCTCACACATTTCTGACATGACACAAAACCAGAACTTTAAAAGTGGTTCCACACAGAGGTAGAAACATGCCCAGACTTTCCCAGAGCCCCCAAATCAATGCAAGGGCAGTCAGATCACACAGGCCCTCACAGGCCAAGGGGAGCACTTTGGCTGTCACTGTGAATTTGATGGTGGATCACAGAAGGGGAAGGAGAATCATCAGATAATTTAAGAACATGAGATAGAAGATGTCCCTCTGTGACAGCAAGAGAAAGAAATAAACCCAAGTGTCTCAAAAATCATTTCCATTGGAGAACTTCCCAATCCATACTCCAAGGTCTGGTTCTTTCTTGACCACTGGACCTCTCGCCCATGTCATCTACTTCATCTGCTCCCACCTACCTGGCTGGATGGCTACTGTCTCCTCACTCTTCACATTCCAAGGCTCTTTCCTTTGCTCCAAAAAGGTGATCAGGTCCGGCTTAGAGACAGCGAGACCTGTTTTATTAGAAAAAGTCACATGACTCTTGCTGGGAGTTCTTTAATTGCCAGCTCAGTAGGATACTCAGTAAAGAGGGAACATTATAGAGGATCCTAGAAAATTACTTCCCCAAACACTGTTTCCTGTCAGCTTCTTTACAATATTTAGGAAGCATTTTAAACAAAGGAATCCTGAGCTTCACTTCCAAGTATGACTAAATCAAAAATTAGGAGAAGGAATTGGATTTTAAAGTGTGGGCAATCATAGTTTATGTCACTCCATTTCTAGAATCACCACTAAACTACAGTGAAGCTTCAACATCATCTCAAGAAAGAAGGCAAATGTCAAGATCAAACATTAGGAAGTCTTTTCTACAACAAACCCACAATTTTTTTTTCCTGGAAGCAGGAATCTGAATTCATTCATATAAAGCATAAGCTCCCAAGTGGCATTCTACAAAGGATAGAAATAAAACCCTTAGTTATCAGATATTAGATATTCCAAAGGCAAGTTATCCTCACCCAGAGAGACCAGGTTTCTGTAGTTCTCTAACATCACATCCCCATATAAAAGCTTCTGATCTGAGTCCAGGTGTTCCCACTCCTCCTGAGAGAATTCTATGGCCACATCCCTGAATGTCAACAGTCCCTGAAATAAAAATAAATAGCACATTGACTATGTGGCCATGGGCAGAGTTCATCATTTGACAAACCAAGATGAAATAAGAGAGCTAAGAAAACTGACTCTGATTTATATGAGTGACCTGAAATATTCCATAAGATACTTTTAAACACAATATTTTCTAATGTATTCTCTAACTCTGTGGAAAGAGAATGATATAAGATCCACAAAACCAGTGTAGATACTATGCCTATATAGAACATAGAGTATAAAACTAAGGCATCAAGGCCAGGCGCGGTGGCTCATACCTGTAATCTCAGCACATTGGGATGCCGAGGTGGGTGCATTACCTGAAGTTCGAGACTAGCCTGGTCAACATGATGAAACCCCATCTCTACTAAACATACAAAAAATTAGCTGGGCGTGGTGGCACACGCCTGTAATCCCAGCTACTCAGGAACCTGAGGCAGGAGAATCGCTTGAACCAGGAGGTAGAGGTTGCAGTGAGCCAAGATTGCGCCACTGAACTCCAGCCTGAGCAACAAGAGCAAAATTCTGTCTCAAAAAACAAAAACAAACAAAAAACAAAAAACTAAGGCATCAACATAGGAATATACACTTTTGAGTCTATATTTACATCATCCACAATCAGTTGTGTATAATTCTCAGGTGGAAAAGTCATGGTGACTTAGAGGCATACTTCTCAAATTGTATTGTATTCAACAGTAAACTGCAGAACTGGTTCAAATGCAGATTCTGATTCAGGAGATTTGGGGCTGAGGCTGGGGCTGCATTTCTGCATTTTTAACAAGCTCATAAGTGATGCAATGCCTCAGGTCCAGAGGCCACACTTTTGAACAGCAGAGAGGTAGAATTCAGGGATGATGTGGAATTGAGAGTTTTATGAAATGTACAGGTTATAACATAATAGCAAGAATAGAAGAATCCTTTTTGAACATTTACTATTTCCTAGATGTCATCCTAGCAGTTTTTCATGTATTGATAAAACCATAAAAATAATCTATGTGAGAAATAATACTATTCTTCCTCTTTAATAAAAATATTTTACTAACGCTTCCCTTCTGTCTCAAGCCTGAAAAAAAAAATTTTGCCAAATATCTAGTATATAGTAGAGCTTACTTTATTTTTTATTTATTTATATTTATTTATATTTACTTATTATTTATTTATTATTTTACCCCAGTATCTAACTTAGAATTCATTTCAAAGGGACATAACAGGCCAATACGCAGAGATAAGTATAAAAGAGTGTTCAGAGCAGGTGTCACAACTGAGAAGATGATGAAAACAGGAAGGCAGCAACACAAAACTGATCAAATGATGTTTATGTCATACGCACACACATACATAGAAATGGTAACTATACATACATGAAAAGTGACAGAACATTTCTTAATTAAGAAATATTTTAAGTTGTGTTAAAACTATAAAACTCTTTATGGATGATGCCTTTTTCTGTTTTTTAACAAACTATGAAGACTAATATATACAATGATATAAATTAAAAGAAAGAGCTTCTATTTCTGAGTCTAGTTTTTTTCCCCCAAGTTTTTGTTTTATTTATTCTAAGTGCTGTGTTATATTTTAGACTATTAAGACAGTAGATATATTAATTATATGTTAATTGTTATCTTTCTCTGAAAATACAGAGAATAAAGAAGTGTATGCTTGTGAAATTAGTAAATTAAAAAGGAAACCTACAGAAGTGAGGCTTATTTCAGAACTTCCAGTTTCAAAAACCAGTATTTACAGTCAACAAACGTGAGAGCCTTCACTCTCCAAAGCAACCCACAAGCAAAGGGAAACTAGAAAGCAATAGGAGTCTCTGGATTAAACGAGATGGTTTATACGCATCACTCAGTAAATCCTCCCTCCTAGATCCTCATTAACAACAAAGAGAAGAATAACTAGTGAAGGAATCCAGCAGAGAGCACCTGAACCAGGGGAATGAGCTGGTTGTACACCATCGGCTGTAATGAGACGAACTGGTATCAATGCTGATGTACAGATGGACCCATAATCATTATTGTGATATCAGTGGGGGAAAAAAGTAAATCATGATCTGAGTAGAATAATAAAATCTGTGGAGGAACATACAGGTGGCCATATTTCTTCAAACTGGCCATGTGACCCTACTTAGAAGCCTGGGCTGAGAACCACTGAGCTAAGCATTCCTCTCAAGCTTCAATATGCATACACATCATTTGGTATTCTGGGGCCTGTGCTAAGGACTGTGATTCTGCAGGTTTGGAAAAGTTCCACGAATCGGCTTAAGACCCATTATCATTAGCAGACAGCTAGAGGAAGCGGGCACAGCACACAGAGTCCCTTACACCCAATACTCTAATCACAACGCAAATACTTTTCATTCACAGCGAGGACCACCAACCACTGTCCTGAAAAATCACATCCTTTGCCAGCCATTTAAAGTCTCCAGAGGCTGGAGAGGACAGTAACATCTAAGTCAGCATTTGGAAAACAGCATGAATACATGCATGAAAGCAGTGTTTACTGAGCTTGTACTATGTGCTCACAGGATGCACTGTGCTGGCAACATCACATGGTGTGAGTTAAGCCACATAAACCCCTGGGATGTGGGTCCTGAGTATCCCATAATTCCCTGCAAGATTTAGATGATGGCCCAGCCTTTCTCTCTCTTCTTCTGTTTCCCTGTCACTATAAAAGCTAACTACAGACAGATGGGAGGGATACGGAAAAGAAGGGTGAAGTTTAGTTCATAAGGATTTCTCACTGTCGTCTTTACATTGACTTTGTTACTACTTGCAGAGCAACTACTGGATCTGCAGGAATGGAAAAAAGGTTGCCAGGTGGGATGTCTCTAGAAGCACTGTTTCAACGAAGAAAAAAATTCAGGCCCCCGTATTGTCCTTTGCTCCCATTTAACTGTTTTTGGGTTTGGGGAAATTGTGAGCACCAGCTCTGGAGAACCAGCAAGAGCAACCACTCAGAAGTCTGATCTCCAACAAACAGTTCTGCGAAGGTAGGTTCCAAGGTGGGGCCAGACCTGAACCAAGTTCAGAAGAGGGTGGATTTGGGCAGGGTTAGGGCAGACCAAGGCAAGGGGCATGGGGCAGGCCCTAGGCTTCCCATCTCTATGTTGCTGATGTAAGTCCTGTCTTTCCTAAGCCTGACCACAAGAACTTGACTCCCAGAGTTTTTCTGATTTTAAGTGTTTGTTTCATCCTTAACTATTTTGTAAATCCATTAATAAGCAATTTAGTCAAAACATGTAGGGCCTTCTGGGAAATTATATTAAAAACCAAATCAAGAGAAAATCAATAGAAATAATAACAACTCTTCTGTCCATGGGTGGCACTTTGGGTGGTGACATCAGAACTCACAATGTCAACATAAGGGCAGTGTCCCAAATCAAGCCCAAGTTCCCCATATACCTCCGTGCTTGCACAGGACTACATCATGCTGAATTTGGCCATTATCCACCTGCTCTAGACTGAAAGTTCCTGGATGGTAGGGACTATGGGTGCTACAAGTGTTGATCTAATGGCCATATGAAATGGAAGCAATTGGTTTACCTATCAGTATGAGTCTCCAGAACTCCTCTTTGTTCTTCGTCCACGTAGTAGAAAACTGGAGCAAATCCCATTTGGATACCAAATAAACAGATTCCTTCTGAGAGTGGAGGAACAAATCCTGGATAATGCATTCCTTTCCCTCTGAGATGGAAAGAAATTAGACCCTGTTGTCAGCCTGACCTCAGTCTGCACAAGACATCACCAAATGTCTCAAGGTGCTGGTGAGGGAGTCCCTGGTGATCCTGTGCTGATGCCCCGGTAGTGATTTGGGCAGGACAGACTCAGGCTGACTCTGTGGGGCCAGATACAAAGTGGAACTGCCCCAGTGGAGCCACAGATTCTGGATCCAGGTGTAGTATTACCTATACCTGATCAGCTAACTCTTGGGTACAAGAAAGAACAAAATTACCCTACTCCAGTAACACAGCTCACAGGTAGGTGTAGTTTTATTCATGGCTCTGGACAGTGGTGGCCCTGCCCTCCCTCTGCTAAGATGCTGCTTTACACTTACAGATTCTGCCACCATATTCTGCTTAGACAAGAAGGCCCTCACAGAACTACAGCAGCTCACTGGACAAGATCTGGAAAACTTGAAGGACCCCACACAAAAAGTAGGGCTTTACAAGGTCTACGTCAATCTCTCGTAATGCAGAAACTGTCCCCTGGATTTTCTATAAATCCTCAGTCCAAAGTCTGGCCCTGCCTTGTGGATCCCAGGTGGAGACCAGCCTTTATGTGCAGACCCCAGACGGAATCAACCTGGATCTGCATTCTTGGGTGTTGCTGTGAAGAGAGGAAAACTAGAGGAGATAGCCCCTCAGGAAGGCTGCTCTCACACATCCTGGAGAACCCCAGGACCTGGGTTCAACTTTTAGGGCTGCAGATTTAGGTGTTGGAGGGGCAGGGAAGTGGCATGCACCCTCTGCAGATTCATGGGCATTTGGGCAAGAGGATGAAGGGAATGTTGAGATTCTCAGGCCTACTCCATGCATGTGTGTGGGCCTGGTTGGTTTCCAGCCCCCATGGTCTCTGAATCAGTTTCAGGTGTGAAGATGCCAGGGGCATGACAGAGCTGGAATGGCTAACTGATGCCCTGTGAACTTATTTTTGTAGAAATCTGGCCAACTGTTCTAGAAGTGATTAAAGATTCCAAATAAGCAGAAAGACCATTCTGCCTGCAGATTTTCGGGGCAATGGGCACTTTGCTGCACAACTGTGGGTTGTGACGGGAAGTCTTCGAGGGAATGTCGCCTCTAGAGTGAGGCCTGTGGCACCTTACATTTCTCAGTGTTTAGGAAATACAATTAAAAACAGAATCATCAGAAAAACAATGCACAATGGTAGAAAAGAAAGAAAACTGTTTTATGACACAATCACACCAAATGTGAAGGACATTACATACAATCTGCTAAGAGACTGGAAAAACAGTCACTCATGACTCACCATTAGTCCTCAACAGAAGACCTGCCAGCACCATTTGTTAGAGAGAGTGCATCCTAAATTCACCTGGGAACTGGGAGGCCATCTGTGTTTTTTAATCGGCCTTATTTTTCCTTAAATAAGGACAAATAAACTTCATGTCTTCGTGACAGGTAGATTTGCAACTTGGAGCCAGGGACCTGAAGGTAGATGCCTGCTCTCCTAGAGAAACTGTGAGATATGGGTCTATCTTCTTTGCTACCTATATTTCAAATTAATGATTCCCAGTTCCTAGAGAAAGAATGTCCCGAATCAAAAAGACTGACAGCCAGGCACAGTGGCTCACATCTGTAATCCCAGCACTTTGGGAGGCTGAGGCAGGCAGATCACCTGAAGTCAGGAGTTTGAGATCAGCCTGGACAACATGGTGAAACCCCATCTCTACTAAAAACACAAAAACTAGCCCTGCGTGGTGGCAGGCACCTATAATCCCAGCTACTTGGGAGGCTAGGCAGGAGAATCACTTGAACCCAAGAGGCAAAGCTTGCAGTGAGCCAAGATCGCACCACTGCACTCCAGCCTGGGCGACACAGCAAGACTCCAAAAAACAACAACAACAACAACAACAAAGATTGACAAGAGACAAAAGATCTGTTTAGCTGTTACAATGATTTAGATATACTTCCAAAAGGCAGAAAAATATTTACATATAAAAATTCTCTAAAGTAAATGATTCAAGAAAAGGAAGGAGAGAAACATGTTTTCCCTTATTTTCAAGAAGGGTTAAGTCATATATTTTTAATTTGTACTTGTTCTCACAACTGCGAGATCTAGGGCCACAATCTTGAATTCACGGACATCTGAATTCCAGCAGGCGCTGGATTCAGGCACCTGAGGATTGGGCTTGGACACACTGCGTGCACGTAAAAAAGGGGTTTGTGGGTCAGGCACGGTGGCTCACACTTGTAATCCCAGCACTTTGGGAGGCGGGTGGATCACTTGAGCCCAGGAGTTTGTGACGAGCCTGGGCAACAAAGTGAGACTCTCCCTGTCTCTACAAAAATTACAAATATTAGCCAGGTGTGGGGGGCACATACCTCTAGTCCCAGCGATTCTAGAGTCTGAGGTGGGAGGATCACCTGAACCCAGGGAAGTCAAGGTTGCATGATCATGCCACTGCACTCCAGCCTGGGCGACAGAGTGAGACCCTGTCAGGGTCTGTGGGGAAGTTAAAAGGCAGAAAGGAAGGTGCTACTAAGAACTCTCGAATAGGGGGCAGTGCAGAATTGGTGGAAGGACTGGTTTGTGCTACAGATACTGGCCCAGGCGGGGCTCTGACTTATTCCTGTGTGCATGCAGGCAGATGAGACTATGATTGGGTGTTCCACAAGCCTAGGCTGATGGAGGGACTGGGTTGCTGCTGCAGTTTCAGGGTCTGGGGACAAGGATGAGCCAGGAGTCCTCTAGGCACTTGTATGGGAATTTTGGCAGGAAACTCTGAGAGCAAAGGTGCTACGGGCACAATTCCTGAGGGTCAAGTCTTGTCCTGAAAGGGGCGTGGCCACGTCAGTGCCTAGTGGCTGTGTTCAGAGTGGGTGGGAATTATATGGTAGCAGCACAGTGGGGGCAGGGGTCTGTTCTCAGAACTTCTTCCCTTTCTATCCTCAGTCGCCTCTCTCCCTGGGAGGAGATGTGCAATAACAGGACAATGTGTAGGGTGACACCCTGTGTGCAGGAGAATACAGCCTCCCTTCCTGGAGACAACCAGAGTCTCTCTCCAGCCCAGGTCCCTGTGCTATCTTTTTTCCAACAATAAATGTGTGGAGTGTGTTGAACACCAGCCAATTCTCCAACATCAACTGGTTGTCCAACAACTCAGTTCTGACACCACCCAGAGGCAGCACAGACCCCACAAGTTCAGACTTCAGTGCCACAACACTGCCCCCTCTACAGATGCCAGTCACAATTCCCCAGGGTCCATCTATACTTCTGAGCTATTGCCTGTAAGTTAAGGCCTCCCATAATACGCTACTCAAGTTCATTAATTTTATACAAGGACTCACAGAACTCAGCAAAGACTGTAATTGCACTGGCCAGTTTATTATAAAAGATACGACTCAGCCTAATGGAAGAGATGTATAGGGCAAGAGAAAGGAGTGGGGAAAAGATGGGGTTGGTAGTTAACCCTGGGAAGCAGCTGTGATGAAAGAAATCCCCCTTCCTTTGTGTTCTGCAAGAGCAGCTTACTGCAAAGAATCCTCTTCCCGTTATGACTTAGATGATGCTCCCTGTTTTAGGTATCACAAAGCCACAGACTCTCCTATTTCATTTTTCCCCCAAAATAAGCAATTAAATAAAGAATTCTGTCTTTGGTGGTCAGAACAAAATATGTGTTAACCAAACTTGCTGAAGTTTCTCCCCTTCCCCAGGTCCCTGGGCTTTGTCCCACCCACAGCCTGAGCCAACGTTCAATCCCTCTTTATGCCCCTCCTAAGAACAGGCTGACTTCAGGGTGAAACATTCTCTGATCAGGGATCTGATTTTGCCCCAGAGTCGTGCCCTTCCCCTCCCACCTTTAATCATGTTTGCTCCTCCCTATGAAAGAAAGGCCTTTTCTGCTTCAACTGTGAGATGCACAAAAATCTTACAGTTGGTATTTTCCTCCTCTTGGAATACTCCTTTAGTATTAAGGAACTTCTTACCTATATCCAGATGTTTTATTTGACAAAGTCAAGAAACAGCTCCAGGACACTAACAATTCCACCCTCAGAAAGAGCTTCCCAGTCTCCCTTCCAGCCCAACCTCCACCACATCAGCCTATGAATTCCCTGCTTTCCAGAACTCTGCAGCTTCTCCCAGTACAAAGGGCTCCCTCCATGGCTGCTGTGAACCTCAGAGACACCTGAAGGGGGCGCTCCCCAAGAAGAACTAACTGGGCCTTGAATGACTTCCTTTAGTAGGCTCAAGTAAGACTGAGGTCTTCTATGCCTCATCAGGGTTATTCCACAGGCCCGCTTCTCACTTCGCAGGCTCTGTCTCTCAGGTCCATCAAGGTGGGGTGCCTTCTTCCCATCTCATCAGCTCTCCACAAGCATCGAGTGAGCTCTAAAACCTACCCCAGGATAGCAAACATCAGACCTTCCTCCACTCTCCTGGCACTGCACGCCTTCTGGGGAGTGCTGCCAATCCTACTTCAACTGAAGGGACAGGGGCAGGTGGCCAGCCAGTCAGATGTTCAGTGACCTAACAGGTTTCAGGAAAACAGCAAAATCACTCAAACACCGTTTTTATAGAAAGGAAGGAAACGGTAAGGCACTTACACTTCATACTTCAACAGGTAAGGCCACAATACCTCTTTCAGGCAAGAAACATGTCATTTAATTATTTCCATAACAGCAGATAATTTAGTATATGTGAACACTTCTAGGAGGTGCCAAGTTCTGTCTCATAAAATCTGGCATTAAACTCGGACATCCAGATAGCAGCAGAATATGGAACAGAGATATCCACTGTCACAAATCCTCCACTGCAAAAGAGAGGCCCTGACGTTTTAATGAATGTTTGTAATTGACCAATTAATCTAGCACACTTTCTGTGGAAATGTACTCGTTTTCTGCAGCCATAGTGGAAGAGAGATTGTCCCTATTTCTTTTCCCCAGCAGCATTTCCAAGCTAAGCCCTGGGATTTTGAAATCGCCGCTTCAGAGGACCCTAAACCACAAACCACGGCAGCAGGCTTCCCATTTCACCAATCGCTGTTTGCCCAAATAAGCCCTTCCACGCTTTAAGGGTGAGTCCCTTTAATTTGTAAGAGGAAAAAGGAGACTGGGACACCATGGGGCACCGTATCTTCCCACACACGAATCACACACCGACCCGGGGCTTCCCCTGAGACCCTCAAGTTTTCACCGCACAATCTGGGGAGACGCGGGGCTGCAGCACAGAGCTGCCCAAAGACGGCTCCTGCCAGGGCGGAGGTCGCTCTGCGACGTCGGGACCGGACGGGACGCGCGGGGTCCCGGCTGCCGACCCGGCCGCCATCTTACGGCAGAAGAAACCAAGGGCCGAGTTGCGCCCGCAGGGACCCGGGGCCCACACCCCGGAGCTGACCTTGAGAAGGCCCGGGTGTCCCCAAAGCGGGTTCCCGCCGCTTCCGACCGCCCCTCTCCCTCCTCTGGGGACCCCCGACCTGGCACATTCACCATTTCCCAGCTTCCGGGATGTCCTGGCGTCTTAGCTACGGATCTCCCAGTGCCTGCAGGTCACAGAGCAACAGAGGTTCCGTCTATTCTCACAACGCGAAGCCGCCTGGGCCTCCCAGGTGGAAGGACTCGGAACCCTGGTGAAGAGACCCAGCTCTCACTGCAGTCAACAAAGGCCCCCGCCAAATCCCAGAAGCAGCCCCTGCTCTCCGGCTGCTTCCGATTGGACGATTTCCACTCCAACGCCACTGATTGGGTAAAGCTCCAGGCCTCGCCCCCTCATTAGTTCTGTTTTTGAATGGGAGACAGGCTCATTGAGGTGGGGCCGCCTGCTGAGAGTATTACAGCTAATTTAAGGGGTAAGCTGGGACTTGAAATGCACTTGCTTTCCCTTACCTGGTTTTGCTTGTATAAGGCATCTTATTATGTAATTAGGTTTAAAAGGAGGGCATTTGGACACCTTTAAAACAACTTTTTAACCGTTCTAATAACACAGGAAAGACCTTCATCCCATCCCTTAGTACCTCTCATCACACGGTACCCCACTGCTCAGGACATAACTGTGGGACTGCAGAGGGAACTGCTGGGGGTTTTGGGGAGCATGCAGGAGGCTTCAATGGCCAAGGTAATGGAGGCTTCCCTTGGGTGTCACTTAAAATCTCGGGGTCAGGGAAACTAATGGACATGAGGATTGTAATTTTTTTTTGCTTCTCTGAATTTGCAAGGAATAAAGGACGATCCAAGCGTCCCAAAAGGCATTCAATTATACATGAGGCCGAGGGCCTCCCTGCTCTGGATAGGGATGGCCTGGCATCAGCCACCAGCTGCAGTGAGCTGAGATAGTGCCACTGCAATGAACCTTAAACTTCCCTCTTATAGACAGGCCACCTCCACACACCAGCTTCTCACATCGCAGGCTCTATCCCTACGGTCCATCAAGGTGGGCTGCCTTCTTCCCATGTCATTAGCTCTCCACAAGCATCTAGTGAGCTCTAAAACCTACCACAGGATGGCAAATATCAGACCCTCCCCCACTCTCCCAGCACTGCACACCTTCTGGGGAGTGCTGCCAACCTCACTTCAACTGAAGGGACAGGAGCAGGTGCCCAGATGCTCAGTGACCTAACAGGTCCAGCATGCCCAGGGCCTGACCCCACAGCCTAGCACCCATCCCCCACCTGGCCTTTACTCCAGTCTTTTTCCTCCAATGACAGCAGATGTTCACCTGTGCCACAATCCCATGAGTACAGTGAGTGGGCCAGGCAAATCCCAGCTGAATGCCTGTGACTCCACCCTCTTACCTTCCACTCAGGTGACATTACAAGCATAACCTTAAATTTGACCTAATTTATACATATGCCTCTCCTGGTAACCTGCAGGACAACAGCCCTCACAATCCAGAGGCTGGGGAAGCAGGTTTCAAAAGCTCACTTTATTCCAATGTGAAATGAAGACATGATGGTTTAAAAATGAGAAAAAGTTCCTGAGAAGCCGTGGGGGTGCTTCACTTGCCAGGACACCATATCCATAAGCAGCTCTCTGCAAAGCCCCACGTAGAGGTCACAGCCAGACAGGCTCCCTCAGGCTCACAGGGCAGCAATGTCCTCCCCCAGTCCAGGCTCCCACAGCAGGCACAGACAGGTGCAGAGAGGCAGCAGCCATGGCCCGTGGGGTCCCCTGCCACCCTCAGAGCTAGTCGCTGCAGAAGGTGCTGTGTGGTAAGCAGTGGGGCTCCACAGAGAGGTGACAACCCCTCCTGTGTCTGTAACCTTTCCCCAGGATCCATGATTCAACCCTGGTTCCCCACGCTCCTTACCAACCCCACCCTTCCTGTGTCAGTTCTGACTGTAGACCCCAAGATTATGTCCATCTGGGGTACAGGGAGTAGGGAGGCCAGTCAGAGCCTGTGGCAGCACCTCCTGCTGGGCCTGAGGGCAGACAGGCCAGGTCTGGGCACAGGGACATCTGGGGGACCACCACTGACAAACCTGTCCCTCTCAGCCTGGAGCTATGGCCAGGCCAATCATGACTAATAAAACCACTGCAGCCTTCATCCTGCCACAAAACTAAAGTGCACCCCAACCCCCAGCCCTGCCACAAAGCTCTGGCTCCCCATCTTTTTTGGCTTAAAACTTAGACATTAAGGCAGGTTGGGCCTGGGAGTTGTGGCAGTAAAAGCAGCAGCCATAACGTCAGCCATGCAAATGAGCTGAGGAATCTCATCTGCATGTCATCCACTCAGAACTGCCTCAGGGCGATGTACAGGCTGGGAGGGAGAGATCAATACTCGTGGCCATGGACACACTCCACACCCCTGATGTAAGATGGGGAGGCTGAGGGGAATATGGGGAGCCTGAGGGGCCCCACAGCTGGGAACTGAGGACTGTACATGCCATTCAGGGGTCTTCAATTAGGCCTTTGTATCATATATTCACTGAATCAGTGCAAAAGAATCTTTTAGGGGGGCATGCAGGCTGGGGTCCCAGGAGGATGGTGGGGGTGGAACATGGAAGAGGGGTTCACTTCCTCTAATCTGCAAGCATGCCCCCTTCTCCTGGAGTCTGCATCTCTAACATCAGGGTTGCTGACTATCTCTCTCTCTCTCTTGATCCCTGCAAGCTCGAGGAAAAAGGATCCTTGGCAGCCACAGGGCTGGGAGCTCAGTTCCTCTGGCCCCGCTGGCTCAGACTCGGTGGCCATAGGGTCCCCAGCCCTAGCTCTGCTTTTTGTTTTTGTTTTTTTGAGGCAGGGTCTCACTCTATCACCCAGGCTGGAGTGCAGTGGCACAATCATGGCTCACTGCAGCCTGGACCTCTCAGGCTCAAACGATCTCCCCACCTCAGCCTACTGAGTAGCTGGGACTACAGGTCGCACCACCACACCAGGCTAATTTTTGCTTTTTGTAAATGGGGTTTCGTCATGTTTCCTAGGCTGGTCTCCAACTCTTGAGCTCAAGTGATCCACCTACTTGACCTCCCAGAATGCCCTATCCCTGTTTTTCTGGACTCCTACAGCTAGTGGTGCTGCACCACCTCTGCTTTCAGATTCTCCTAGTCTTCTGGGGGAGTAGAAGGTGGGAGAGGAGGTAGGCGTCAGACTGGGCCAGGGCCCCAGACCCCCTCTAGGCTGGTTAAACTCCCACTTGGGACAGATCAGGCTCCGTGCCATATTCAGTGAGACACGTGGAACAAGTACTTCCCTCCCCAAAGCAGAAAGATCCCTAATTGCTGACAGTCAGGATTCCATGCACTTGATTCGGCCTGGGGCCTGGCTGCCTCTCACCCTCACACCCGGTTCCAGTCGCTGTACTCTGTGGCCTCCCTGCCACCAGATTAGGTGTAGACAATGGGCATGGGACAGGGTTGCTGACACCCCTGGCTGACCAAACCCCTTTCCCACACTGAGGGGAGAAAAGGCAGGAGGTTAAGGGCTCCCGAAGGCAGCACTGCTTGTGACAGCACCGCAGGACTCCTTAGGGCCTGCTCCTAAGGCACACTTTGCACTGTGTGCAGAGGCAGCCAGGGAAGGAGTAAAGCCACTCCTTAGGAACTGAAATACAAGATCACCAAGATACATTGTTAAATGAAGTAAACAATAATAACCTTCATCCATGGCATGCCACAATTCCAAAGAAAAAAAAGAAGGGGAAAAAGATCACATGGAGTATTTCTGGAAGGCTTCACAAAGAACTTCTCATCACTGGCTATACTTTCCAATTTTGAGCAATGTCAACCTATTACATATCTTAAAAAACTAAAGGCCGACTTATAAGTAGGGAGGCAGGAAGGGCCTCAGCTGAGAAGAATGAAGAGGACATCACTGATGACCTGGAGCTGCTCCAAGACGCTGGCCATTCTGGGGGCTGTGAACTGAGGGGCCATGGGGGGGATGAGCTGTGAGTGAGGTTCATCCTACCCAGGCCGGGTGGGGGCCCAGCTCCACCCAGGGATATACCTGGAGGGGCAGGATGCTGGCGCTGCAGCCCACTGGTATCTCCCATTCACGGTGCGCTGCTGGGCCACAGCCTGCTGGGCCGGGCACTTGAGGTTCTCGGAGCTTTGCTTCTTGTGGTTCTCACCCAAAAACAGGGGAGAGAGCAGAGGCAGGAAAGGACTAGCTGCCCACAACCTAAAGGCGCATCTCAACCCGCCGGCCCTGCCACAGCCCACCTGGGCCTTATAGATGGCATCAGATTCCTTCTTCTGCTGCAAGCCTGACCAGAACTCAGCTTTGCTCTCACAAACCCAAACAACAAGGTGGTGGCTGCCAGATCTCCCCAAACAGGAAGAAGACAGCCAGAGTATGGAGGTGGAGGAGAAGGGGTCCACATTCGGAGCAGGACTCTCAACAGAGACAGGAATGCCACTGGCTTCTGGAAAAGAGTTACTTGTGGTGTGGGAAATTTAACATGACCAACTCCTAAGCACTAAAAACCAGCAGCACTAACACTCAGGGACTGCAACCTTCACAACCCACCCAGCAACTTCCAAACCCTCCTTAGGAGAATGGCACAGCTCAGCTGGGTCACTGGTTTGACTGCTCACTAACTTACAACCAACACAAAGCTCCAGATTCTGCATCTGGGAGCCTGATGGCAGGTGGGTGGGGGATGGGAAAGGGACTCTAGTGAGTGTGGCCAGAACGAGCTCTTCTTCACAGTCCAGAGCTTCTCTCTTCAAGCATCCAGCCCCAGAACAACCCGGGCTGCCCATGCCTGCAGCAGGGTGCAGCTGGCTGCAGCCCCAGCCTCACAGGGCTGCTCCTCAACTGTGCTCCACGAAGGCGTCCACCAGCTCCTGGCAGGGGCGACAGAACCTATGCCTATGGGTGCAGGGGAAGCTGGCATGGGAGCACTCCTCTGGCAGCTCCTTGTGGGGCACAGGTAGGAAGCTGAGGTTGGGGCAGTGGGCTCAGCAGGTAGAGAACATAGCGGCACCTGTCGTTGCCAGTGACGCCCTTGCCCTCAACCTAGAAGAGCTCCGCCTCCTCGTCACAGTGGTTGAGCGTGCAGTGGCGCAGGGTCTTCAGCAGTCAACTCGTGCTCCAGCTGATCCAGGCAACAGGGGGGCCACACCATTTTCTTGCAAAGTCAGTGGAGCCACAGATGACACTCTGCTCCTGGTCCCACTCCAGAATGCCAGGGATGAGGACTGGAACCTGACCCAGTAGCCGTGGTCATCCACTTCTCTGTGTCCAGCGTGTACAGACCCTCCATGTCCACTGCATTGTGCGAGTGCTAACCGTTCAGGTCATTGGTGAATGCTATGGAGGCTGCCACATCCCCAGCAAAGTCCTTGTAGTGGCCACTAACAACAAAGCCCAGGCTGAAGATGACGCGGCTCCACGTGAACATCTGCAGCTTGGTCTCCTCACTGGGGCTGATGGCCATGACGATGCCTCCCTGAGTGACGCCCCATGTGGCTGCCACTCTGAAGTTGCTGTGTACCTGGGAGGGACCAAGGCTGGGAGGGCGACACGCCACACCCACAAAAGCCTCAGGCTACATCCACCTGGCCCAGTTCACCAACATGGGGGAGGCCAGTTTCCCTCACATCCCTACTGTACACAAGAAACATTCCAGCAGGAGACAGGTGGGCCTGAAGCTGTGAGGCTCTCACTAACCCACCAGGGGCTTCGGAACCTTGAACATGGCGTTTTCTTGAAGCAGCTGCTCAGGTTGGTTCTTGTTGGGCAGGTCCCTCATCATCTGCAGCTCCTCGTTCCAATACTGGCGCTGCAGAGGGACCAGGGAGGGAGACATGGGCTCAGCCTGTACACTGCAACCTGCCCGGGGAAGTCCCTTCTCCTCTCTCCCCAGAGGCAGCCCCAGACTTCCCAATGAACAGACCCGCGGGGAGCCTCAGGGAAGTGCACAGAACCCCACCTGGCACCCAGGAAGGAAGGGGGTTCCCAGTGAGGACCGGGACAGGTCACAGGCCCCTGTGCAGGAATGTGCTCCTCACAGCCCAGCCCCGAGGTGCAGGCGCCTCTCCACACATGCAGTCCACAGTGTGCTCCGTCACAGGTGCCATCCAGCTGCACACCTGGAATGAGGTGGCCCCTTCTCGAATGGGCAGTACTGGACCCCATGGGAGGCAGGGGAAAGGCTGATGGGGCCGCCCACCAATCTCAGGACCCTGCCACAGGCTCCTTCTTCATTGAGGCCCTCATCTGCTCCAGGTTTTCCTGGACCTGAGATGCTACCCTGAAAGGCGAGTCAGAAGCACATGGGCGCCGCTTCCAGGGCTACTCTCGCCAGAGCTGGTTCACAGTTCCCTAGAGGGAGACCTGGAGTCTCTTGCAGTTCCCAGGGGGCAGGGGCCAGCTGCTGAAGGCAAGCACTTTCAGGGACTGCAGGAATGGCCAACATGAATGGGCCAGGCCTCCTGGTGTGTGGCCCTCCACCCACCCGGGGACCCTCTTCCTTGCTCCTCCCTGGAGTCCTACCTTTTAGTTACCGTTCTGGGGCTACAGTGGCTGTTCCAGGTTTCCGAGTAGGATATGCTTGGGTGGTGTGCAGTCGGTGGGGTCCATCTCCAAGCCTTTCTGCTCCTGCTGCCTGTGGGACCCGAGGCTGGTGGTCAGCACACGAGCACCTAGGGCCAACTGCCTCTAACTGTGGCTCTGGTCTGGGTTCCTCAGGCCCAGGCTCCTCCAGGTGGAAAGGCCTGGCCTTGAGCCCCCTTCGTCAGCCTCTGACCTCCTTGCTCCCTGCCCCTCTGCCCCCTGTCCAATCTCTGGCCCCAATGCCTCTGCACCTCCCAGGCCACTGTCAGTGAAGATGCTCAGGAAGGACAAGGAGCTGCATCACCTGGGTCCAGGCTCCTGAGCAGTCTCAGATGTGGCACTCGTCACCTCGGGCCTCGTGCACTCTGCAGGGCTCTGTCAGGAACAGGAGACGGGCAGGTGCTCCCAGGGCCCTGCATCCTGGAACAACCCACTCAGCTCAGAAAACAGTTGGCAAGAAAGCTTCATGGATGATTTTAATTTTCAGCTTTAGGCTTCCATTTTCAAATTCCGCTATGGACACATAAGCTATATTTTGGTTTCAATACACACATGTGTTCGCACGCATGTACCTACACACACACACCCTGGCTGGCTGAGGGCAAGAATCCTCACTTGCAAAGAACCTCCTGCCAGCTGCTTCTGAAGCACACACAGGCCTTGGGGAGCCCATAAAGCCTCCTGCTTTTTGTGCGCTAGTGTCTCGGGTGGGCAGGGCTTTTGGCACTGCAGGGTCTCTGCAGCCTCGCCCAGGTCTCCTGGGGCAGCGTTCACGCAGGGGTGGCCTGAGAACTTTCTAGGGCTGCCAAATTCAACGCCCCCATTGAGTTTCATGGGATTTTAATGGTCATTGTTTTGGGGGAGGGGAGAGGTTGTGATGAACTGTGGGCCCCCTTGAGCTAGAGACCTTTTCCACAAATACTCTTAACAAGTAGTCAGGCCCCGGAACCCGAGTGCTTCGCCCAGGGAACTTGAGTCTACGGAAGCTTTTATTTGGCAACCAAGCCAGGCTCACCACACCAGCCGATGGTGCTGCTTGGAGCCGACTTCCCCACTCAAGGACTGTAAAACTTTTTCGTTTCTTTAGGAGACTAAGCGCTCATCTTTTCAGAATTTAATCGGGCTGATTCCAAGCCCTAGCTTCTACTGCCTGACTTTCTTTTCAGAATTTCAACTGTTTTTTCACCCCAGGCCATGAAGTTAGAGAGTGCAGGTATGATGCCCTGAAAAGCAGACCTGTGCTCCAGTCCCCACATCCACATGCTCATCTATGACATAGAGGCCCCAGCTGGGGCAGTGAAGTGTTGCCTGGCCCTCCTCACAGGGGCCCTCCCTGGGCAGGCAGCCCAACTTCCGGGCCAACCTTCCACCACGTGGAGCACCAAGCCCGCCTGCAGCCCTGCCGTGCTGCGCAGCTCTGAGAGGTGGTCCAGCGTGCTGCCACCCAGGTGCAGTGAGAAGTGAGGCGGGGACATGGGTATTCATGGTCCATGAACACCTAGTGGATCTCCAGCACCATCTCCTGCGGGGACAGCCAGGGAGAAGGCCTGGACCACCCTGGTGAGAGGCCACATGGTAGGGAGCAGGGACATACCCCTTTCCCCAGCCCCAAACACCTGGGTCCTGAGAATAAATGTCTCAAATACTCAGTTTCCAACTTTTGAGCTTTTACATTCCAGGCCATCCATATACAGCCTGCCCATTGACACCTGTGTGCCCAAGTGCAGGACACAGCCTGGTCCCACTGACTCTTCCTGCAGCCTAAGAGCAACCCTCGAGCAGAGGCGAGGGAGTTGGAAGAAAGTGGGGAGGGAGAACGACAGGCTTGCTCTTGCCCTTGCCTAGTGCCAAGGGCTGAGCGCCCCAGGGCAAATGGCCTTTTCCTTCCTGAAGGAGTGTTCCAGGGCCCAAGCCTGTGAGCAGAGAGGACATGAGAGGGCCTTGCCCGGCTCCCCACCAAGTTACCAGCCTGCAAGTCCTCCAGATTTGCTCTGTCCTTGGAGAACACCCAATACCACCCCCCCGGCCCTGGTGACAGATGGTAAAGTCATGGCCCAGAGAGAGGTGACTTGCCTGAGGGCACAGAGCAAGAGGCTGGGGCACCCTGGACCTGACATTACCCACCCGCTCCCACTCCTCTCCCTAAACAGGGCTGGTAGGCCCAGCTGGTAGCTGTCCTTTAGCAATAAGGCAGTAACTGAACCCGTACTCCATTCCCAAGTCCACCATGTTAGCAGAGTGACCCCAGGCAGGGCCCAGGGCCCTCCATTTCCTGCCTACAGCACAGGGCCAGGAGGAGCCAGGGCAAGGTTGGGATTTCCAGCCTCATCCTCCCCAGCAGGCTCAAGCCCTGGCCCCCAGCTCTCCTCCTCCATGGTACCTGCAGGGAGAAGGGTTCGATCTCGGGGCCAGGATCTCCACAGAAAAGCCCAAATCCTGAATAGTGACTTCTATTCAGTGGTGTCATCTCCTGGCTTGGCCTCATCCAGCCCATGTTCCCGGGATGGCTCAGCCTCCTTCTTCCTCTTTCAGGCTCCTCCTTCTTCAGGCTTTCCAGGCAGTTCCCATTCAAGAACATGAGTGATGGTGGCTCTGGGGGTGACAAGAAACGCACCGAGTCAGATGGGCATTGCTGGTGAGGAAGAGCTGTCCACCTCACCCCACCTGGGTAGGCACAAGTCGTATGGAACTGTGTCCACGTGCCCTCCCGAGCCTCGGCTCCACAGTCCCAGCTCACCCTCAGCGCACCTGCAGGCTGCTGCCTTCTCCCTTTCACATCCTGTGCCTCCCTCCTCGACTGCTCCTGGGCCAACCACAGTTTGGCTTCCACCTGACCTCATGTCCAAACCACTTGCCCCACATCACCAAGGTCACCCTCAGGGCCAAGCCCCAGGGGCTTCTCCAGCCCAGGTGCATCCATCCACTCAGCAGCACCCAGACCACTGCTCATTTCCTCTCCTCCTCCCTGACCAATGCCACACCCTCGTCCCTCCCTCTCCAGCTCCATCCTCTTCCTCCAGTCCTGAGCTGGGAGTGTTGGACCCCCGAGCCTCTCCTCATTCTCACTTCACCCTCTCCCATGACTTCAAAGGTGCTCCCATTTCCCAGCTCTCATAGCCAATCCTGGCCTTGATCAGGCCTTTCAGACCAAGGAGACAGCTGTCTCCCGAGCATTAACATGTGGCTCTCCCTTCAGTATCATGGAAGGCCCATCCTGCAGGGATGAAATTCATCTTCCTCCACAAACTGATCTCTGCTCTGCGAAGGCCCCCCACCACTTATCTAGTCACCCAACCTCAATCTCCCTTCTCCTATTTCAAGAATGCCACCTGGAACCCTTCTAAGAAGCATACTGCTCACAAAACCAAGCTGCTTTTTTTTTTTTTAGATGGAGTCTTGCTCTGTCACCTAGGCTGGAGTGTAGTGGTGCAATCTCGGCTCACTGAAACCTCCGCCTCCTGGGTTCAAGAGATTCTCCTGTCTCAGCCTCCCAAGTAGCTGGGATAGGTGCGCGCCACCATGCCCAGCTAATTTTTGTATTTTTAGTAGAGACGGGGTCATGTTGGCCAGGCTGGTCCTGAGCTCAGGTGATCTGCCTGCCTAGGCCTCCCAAAGTGCTGGGATCACAGGCGTGAGGCACCACACCCAGCTAAAATCAAGCTTCTTAAGCCAGTTCTCTCAGGCACCAGCCTAATGGCAACCCCAGCTCCTGCCAGCTCCTCCACTGAGGTCTACATTCCCCAAACTACAGAAGCCTGGGAATACCTGAAACCTGCCCTCCCATTTCTGTGCTTTTCCATGCTGCCCCTGACATCTCAGTCTGTCCGGCAAATGCTGACTCATCCTTCAAGGCCTTGGTGAAAGTGTCTACAGGTAGACTATCGCTGCCCACCTGCTGACCATTCTCCTTCCCAGAGATCAGTGAATGAAGGATGTGGAGCCCCAGGAGAAGGGAACTACATCTTCTGATCTGTCCGTAGCCTTGACCTCCAAAGTTTAGATGTGGATGGAGTAGAATAAAGGTAAACTTCTTTTTTTGCAATTTGACCTTGACCCTAATGGTCAGGCTGCATCTGCTTGAAATCTACAATAAAGAGCAAATGGTTGATAACGTTGTGAATTGCAGAGGGGAAGCTGACAGTTGAGAATCAGGGCAAGGAAGTGAAAATTTAGAATTTTACTGCAAGCCTTAGAAGAATTAGGTTGGGGGAACATGGTGGTGGATTTGAGACCCTGCTTGCCATACATTTGGAAAATGCAGGGAAAATCAGTCCCCCTGTGGAGTGTTAAAATAATTAAATGGGAGGCAATTGACTGAAGTGGATTTAGGGCCCTGGGTTTCTACCTAAGCAAACCAAAACGTAACTCATGCATTTCTTAGAAATAATTTAAAGGAAAACAAAACAGTCTTAACCAACCACAAACCACTGATTAATCTTTGATTACATAATCAGGGAATTTCCGCCTGGACAGTTCAAATAAGGGGACTACATAACTGTAGCCAATCAATTACTGAATTGGCTTTGCTTCCTCATGCACCTTATAAAACCCTTTCCTTCAAGCTCCTCTGGTGGACCCCAAACCACAATCCATGGTTGTGGCTTCCTGATTCACGAGTCGTTATTTGCTCAAATAAAATATTTAACGTTTTAACCAAACCTCAGTTTAATTTTTAACAAAAGAAAGGACTACGGACCCCACGGACCACAGCTCCTCCCACGCCCGAGCCCTGAGCCGGGGTTCTCCCGTAAGGCCCCTCCCGTCATCACCGCACAACGCCGGGAGACACGCGGCTGCCCGCGCGGAACTGCCCAGAGAGGGTTCAGGGCAGGGCCAAGGTCGCCGCGCAGGGACTGGACGGGACGAGACGCTCGGGGTTCCAGCTGCCGGCCGAGCTGCACCGTACGACCGAGGCGACTCCGGGCCCCGACTCCGGAGCCGCCAGGGGGAGGCCCGGGTTCCAGCGGACCCCTGCCACGTCTCGGGAAGCTAGGCAGACTCACCATCTCGCGGCTTCAGGAGCGTCCCGGTATCCTCTCTAGGGACCTTCCAGTACCTGCAGGTCACAGGGCAAAGGAGGCTGCAGAATGAAGGAGAAAGAGCAGAAACAGATCAAGCAGGGAAGCGCACCTGGGAGAGGAAAAAGCCAGCCCAGAACCCAAGAAGTGAGCCCCCCTTTTCGGCTGCGCCTCTGATTGGACAGGCTCGACAACGGCGCCGCTGATTGGATAGGGCTCCAGGTCCCGCCCTCTTGCCCCCTGATTGACAGGAGATGCGACCATAGGTGCGGCTGAATGAGGCTTGAATGAATGATTGTCTGCAGCCCTTTTCAGGCAGGGCTGACTCCCTGCTACCTGGGGCTGCCCCAGACGTTGGCATTTAACTTTGCTCATAAGGTTATATCAATTTATGAGTAATATATGTAATATGTAAAATTGAAGATTATATAATAACGATTCTTTTAAAATTTCAGATTTCATAACCTTCATGGCCTCTGGTCCCTTGAGGAGGCAGCATGAGATTTGAAAATGGAGGGAGTCCTCTAAGTCAGAAATGTCCAATAGGAATAAAATTGAGCCGCATGTGTCATTTACAGTAGTCTAGTGGCATCATGAAAGGAAAACAGGTGAAATTGATAATACCTTAACCTGATATATCCAAAATATTATCACTTATATATGTGAGCAATATGAAATTATTAATGAAGACCACCAGAAAATGTTTCTTAAATTTGGGGTAGTAAATCTTGTAAAGTCACTCTGTATTTAAACTTCTAGCATATCTCAGTTCCAACCAGCCCCATGCAAAGAGCTCAGCAGGCCCACGTGGGCAGTGGCTTCAGCATTGAAGAGCAGCTCTGAGGGCACTTGCGCGTCTAACCCCAGGGAAGTCGAGGGCCTGGACCCCCTTTCCTGCCAGATGAGAGCGAACACCCTCATCCTGCCCATCTCTTTCCTTACGCCCGAGGGTGGGAGAGGCAGTACCCAGTGACAGAGCCAGGGCTGCAGGCAAGAGGTGTCCACAGGTGGACCACTGCTGCCCACCTGCTTCTGGGCAGGGCTCCCTCACCCTTCCAAAGGTAAGACAGTGAACGAAGAGCGTTGGGCTTCAGGAGGAAACCCTGGACTTCAGATCTGTCAACAGCCTCTTGACCTCCAAAGTTTGGATGTGGAGGGAATAAAGGCAAACTTTTTATTCTGTAATTTGCCCTTGGCCCTGATGATTAGGCTATGGCCGGCTATGAGTGTGGGGACTGTGTGAGTTTAAGCACCAAGCATGTCAACATGCATTTCTATGTAATTTATCCCTATCCAACAAGAGGCCCCCCTTTAAATAAAGGGAAAAGCAAATCAATACCTTCTACAGTGCCTTCTGTTTGCCGGGTAACAACAAGTAGTAACCAACCTGTCATTTGAATCCTGGCATCCTGACTGCATGGGTGTATGTATCAGTTAGCTAATGCTGCATAATAAACCACCCTAAACCTTATTAGCTCATAATTGGGATGGTCAGTCTTTAGGCTGGACTCAACTGGGCCATTTTTCTGATCTCTGCTGGGCTGCTTCAGGCATGTGTGGTCAGCTGCTGGTTGACTAAGTGGCTCTGCTTCTGGGTGTGGGCTGGCTGTCAGCTGGGGCACCTTGGTTTTCCTCCCCAATGGGATCTCATCCTCCAGCAGGCTAACGTGTGCTTGTTGTCATGGAGATGGCAGGATTATAAAAGAAAAAGTAGAAGCATTCAAGGCCTTTTGTCCCTAGACCCCAAACTTTCACACTGCCATATTCACAGCTTTCTATTGCCCAGAGTAAATAAGGCCAGCACAGATCCAAGCATCAGGGAACAGATTCTGCCTGTCTGTTGGAGCGGCTGTAAAAGCATATTCCAAAGGGCATGGAAACAAGAGGGGATGCAGAATTGCTGCCATTTTGGCAATCAGTATCATTCTGCCTTTTCTTACCACAAGGTTTATATAACTGTTCCAAGTCAAGAAACTTATCCAAAGCGCTACAGCTATTAAGTGGCTGGACTGGGACTCAGGATCAGCTTTGCCTGACTCCAAAGCCCATGTACCTCCATAGACCTTACAACTCAAGCAGCTTCCCTAGGCCTTTGAGATCCTGAAAACTGACTCTTCTGCAATAGAATAAAGGTTCTTTTGAGATGCTCATCCTTCTAGTAGGATTCTTCACAATTTGGAGTAATCCCCACCAGAGAATCCTTCTGAAATGTCTTGGAAACATTTAGATTAACTTAGGAAAATGGCTGATGGCTGAATTTAAAAAATCAAGGCATAACTTTTTCATTTAAATTAATTTGGGAAAATGGCTGACTGCTGAGTTTTAAAAAATCAAGGCATAAGTTTTTAATTTCTTATCATAGGAGAGATCTGAAAACACATATAATGCAGGAACATGTGTGCAAATTATTTTTATCCCCATTCAGTATTTGTAGGCTGTTTATGATTTTTAGCACAGACTAAATCAAACTACTGTTCCTGAAACAACCTTTTGCTCTGAAAGCAAGAGACACAAAGGTAAATCTGCCGAGAAGACATTTTCTCCTGCCTCAATTTAGTCAAACAGCTGAATACGTATTAAAGTCAGCCTTCGATTTCTAACAAGTCAAGCTGTTTGCCAAGACCTCAATCAGATCATATGACTGCTTCAGCTACTTCATCATCCTAGAAGGCTGACCAGACAGATCGAAGCTCTAAGATGGTATGGTGAGAGGACCTGCACTAGCAGGTAGGCAGCCATAGGTCCATAAGTGAGAGTCATTCATTAAGTGAGGTGTTTTGGGGTCCTGACATTTATGACACAATTAACTTCTATATTACTAAATGTAAAGTATAGAACATTACAAATAATAAATCTACATATAAACTGAACATGTCAGCAATTACTATTATTGTTATTCATCATTATTCTAAGTGTGATCATTATTATCACAAGTAGAAATAGTGGTTGTGATTGTTGTTGCTGCTGCTGCTGTTGCTGTAGGGATTGTGATAAAAACACCAAGTAAGGCTCTGCTGCTTCCTCCACCTGTGGCATTGGGCTCTGCTGGGTCATTAGTTTGGTGCACACTCTGGACCTCTTTCGTGAAGCTACAGCTGAAGAGCCTTCAGGCTCTGCTATGGCAGAGAAAGAGCCCCAGTTAAGGCTGAGAGCAGAATCCTATGAATTTGAAGGTGGCAGGTAGGATGGTCCCGGAGTGCAGTTGATGGTGAAGAGGTTAGTGAATGAGTGGAACACAGATCAAATTGCACTTTGACTGGGGCCAATCAGTGAAACAGACACATCTGCAGAACTGGAAATGGAGGACAAAGATTCAGTCGATGTGTTCCAGAAGCAGACGGGAGTGTCTACTGAGAACACACTGCCTTACCCCAGAACTCTGTTCCTACAGACCAAGCAGACATTCTCATGTGGAAAACTGCAATATGGTTCCACCACGTCTGACTGGTCCAGTATCCCTTTCTCTATTCTTCACTTTCTCCTTCCTCATTCCTTTACTGTACATAAATTATCAAGTGCAGCTGCACAAGCATATGGATGATTTTGTTTGCTTGCTTGTTTGATTGTACTGAATCACCAGCAGTTTGTGTTGAGTGATTTCCAGTGGAAACAAGGTGAGGGAAAACACTGATTCTGGAAAAAGACTCCCTTTCTCCACCAGGGGATGCTTACTTACCTCTTATCTCTATGTTCCAGGACTTTAACAACAGAACAAACATGATGATCCTTAATGCTGGTTGCAGGGAGAAGAAAAAAACATGATAATCTTTGTATACATTGTTCGATTGGCTAATTTTGTTTTTGAAATATTCCATTGTGAAACTAAGGACAATTTCATAACTTTTTTAAATGTAGCTTTTACACATAGGGCAAATCTGTCCTTACACAGGACTAAGTGACACTTACAAGAACAGAATGAATCCCAGATATGTTCCTCTTCAAATGTGGCATCTGGTTGTTTAAACATACATCTTGTGTAAAATATGTATATTTAAAAATGTATATAAATAGAAACATGAAGTTTCTCTAGCCACCAAGTAGGTTGGTTGGACTCAAAATGAGGTAGAAGGAGTTTCCATCTGCAATATATTTGAAGTCCTCCCTGGGAGGACCAGGGAATTGTCCACACCCTCTGAGGCCAGCCTCCTCCTCTTCTGCCTGGGGCTGGGTGCCTGTGAGATTCCCATGTCCTGGCCCAGGAGGTATATGGAGGGTGGGAGGTTGTCTGTCTCACACCCAGGCAGACATCCCTAGTGCAGGACTCTCTGGAAAGTATTCCCAGAGTCCCCGTAAGCTGCCAGGCTGACACCCTTCCAGAAAAGTTATACAGGTGAATTGCTCTTGGGACTCATTCCATGGGTGATACCAAGCCACACTGCACGCTGGATAGAGGGCAACACATCTAATGCAACTGCAAACTGCAGTAAAGCTGTGTGTGTGTGTGTGTGTGTGTGTGTCAGAGTCTCGCTCTGCTGCCCAGACTGGAGTGTAGTGGTGTGATCTCAGCTCACTCCAACCTCCACCTCCCAGGTTTAAGCGATTTTCCTGCCTCAACCTCCCAAATATCTGGGATTACAGGTGCCCACCATGATGCCCAGCTAATTTTTGTATTTTTAGTAGAGACAGGATTTCACCATGTTGACCAGGCTGGTCTTGAACTCCTGACCTCAGGTGATCCACCAACCTTGGCCTCCCAAAGTCCTGAGATTACAGGCATGAGCTACTGTGCCCGGCCCAAACTACAGTAAAGCTCTATCTGCTGATAAATCTGAGAGCCAGGAAATGGAACGTCCTCTTTATTCTTCGAAGGAAACAAGAACAGGCTAGAAGTGGTTGGCACATATGTTCATGACTGCCATTGTCTGGGAGAGCTGAGAAGTGCATGAGCTCAGAAAAGGACTGTGCCACATGACAAGCTGGAGAGGTGGGACAGGGGAAGACTACAAACAAAATGTGTAAAGTAAAATGGAAGTTCCACTCATAGAAACATAGAACATTCTTTCCTCACGGTGAAGAAAACAGAAAGAAAGAAGAAACCTGAAAACTGGCTTTAAGAAGAAAAACATCTCCAACCAAACCCTAATTATGCTGTGGATGGCATATCTCTGCTTTCGTGCAATGATTGGATGAAACCTGCTATGAATACATCGTCCCAATTGGCTACAGCAAGCTTGTCCAACCCACAGCCCATGGACCGCATGGGACCCAGGATGGCCTTCAATGTGGCCCAATACAAATTCGTAAACTTCCTTAAAACATTATGAGACTTTTTGTTGCAATTTTTATTTTTAGCTCATTAGCTATTATCGGTGTTAGTATATTTTATGTGTGGCTCAAGACAATTCTTCTTCTTCCAATGTGACCCAGGGAAACCAAAGATTAGATACCTCTGCACTACAGGATTCTAGAAAAATAAGTGATATGGTTTGGCTCTGTGTCCCTACCCAAATCTCATCTTGAATTGTAATCCCTACTTGTCAAGGGAAGGACCTGGTGGGAGGTGATTAGATCATGGGGACATTTTCCCCCATGCTGTTCTCATGATAGTGAGTGAATTCTCACCAGAGTTGATAGTTTTGAAGTGTGGTGCTTCCTGTCTCTCTCTCTCCCGCTGCCTTGTGGAAAAGGTGCTTGCTTCTCCTTCACCTTCCGCCATGATAGTAAGTTTCCTGAGGCTTTCTCCGGAAACAGGTAATTGAACTGTGAGTCAATTAAACCTCTTTTATTTATAAATTACCCAGTCTCAGGTAGTATCTTTGTAGCAGTGTGGAAATGGACGAATAAAATTTTAAAAATACATAGTATGTACTCTTGCCAGACATATGAAACTCAATTTCCATGAATTACCATGAGAAAAAACAAATTAACCAGATTGAATCAGGGAATGGGACTGATCATTCCTGGGATGAAATACACTCAAATAGATTAAAATGTTGCTTGCAGTGTGTGTGTATGTGTGTGTGTGCATGTGTGCATGTCTGTGTGTGTGGTGTGCGTGTGTGTGTGCATGCATGTGTGTATAGTGTGTATGTAATGTGTGTGTTGTTTGTGTGGTGCATGTGATGTGTGTACTCTGGTGTGTGTGATGTTTGTGGTGCGTCTGCATGTGTGGTGTGTGTGTAGTGTAGGGTTGTGTGCTGTGTGTGGACGCGTGGTGTGTGTGTAGTGTGCATGCATGCACGTGTGGTGTGTGTAGTGTGTTTGTTGTGTATGTGTGTAATGCGTATGGTGTGCGTGTGTACTGTGGTGTATGTGGTTTGTGTGTTTGTGCATGCATGTGTGTGGTGTGTGTGCATGTGTGCATAGTGTAAGTGTGTAGTATATGTGTAACATGTGTATGTAGTGTGTGGTATACGTGTGTGTGGTGTGTGTGTATGTGGGGGGGGTGTGTGTGTGTGTTTTAAGTCAGAGTCTTGCCCTGTCACCCAGGTTGGAGTGCAATGGCGCGATCTCCGCTCACTGCAACCTCTGGCTCCCGGGTTCAAATGATTCTGCTGCCTCAGCCTCCCGAGTCACTGGGATTACAGGCATCCACCACCATGCCCAGCTAATTTTTGTATTTTTAATAGAGACGAGGTTTCACCATGTTGGCCAGGCTGGTCTCAAACTCCTGACCTCATGATCCACCCTCCTTGGCCTCCCAAAGTGCTGGGATTACAGGCATGAGATACATGGTGTTTTTGAGTGTGTGGTGTGTGTGTAGTGTGTGTGCGTAGTGGGTGTGATGTGCATGTATTTGTGCATGCATGTGTGGTGTGTGTGTGTGTAGTGTGTATGTGGTGTGTGTGTATGTGGGCATGTGTGTGTGGTCTGTGTGGTGTGTTTGTGTGCATATGTGTGTAGTGTGTGTGGTGTGTGGTTTGTGTGGAGGGTGTGTGTGGGGGTGTGCATGCGTGTGTGTGGGGTGTGTGTATGGTGTTTGTGTATGTGTAACATGTGTGTATGGTGTTTGTATATGTGTAATGTGTGTGCGTGTGTGTACTGTGGTGTGTTTGCCACTGAGTAGCAGAAACACTGCCTGCTTGAACTAAAGAAAATGCTCTGAGTTTTTTTAAAAAGTACCACCCTATGGAACCCAGAATCTTCCCACCTAGTAAGTGGCTCTTCAACCTCAGGTTTCAGTCTCAGCTCCTTTGAGAGCAGCCATGCAGCAGACCAAGTGCAGTGGGTGGGGAACTTGGTGGGAGATGCCAAGGTTTTTCTAGAGGACCAGGCCCTAATTTAGGGAGAATTCTGTGAAAGAACGCATTCCCACCCACAGCCAGGAGCTAAGTCCTCATTTGGGCTCCAAAGGCAAAGTGATAGCTTCTCACACCTCTGCTTTCTTCCTCATGCTGAAGGTGATCACCAGGTGGCGGCTGAAGATCAAAGATAAATATCTCTAGCCAGAACAGGCTGTCTTTTCTTTTCAATTGAAAAAAATTAATATATTTATGAGATACAATGTGATGTTTGATGTATGTATACATTATGGAAAGATTCAACCAAGTCAATTAACATAGCCATCCACTCACCAATTTGGCATTTTTTTGTTGTTGTGAGAATATTAAAAATTTAATATTGCGATTTTGAAATGTACAATTCATTATTGTGTTCACCACGCAATGCAATAGAACACACTTATTCCTCCAGTCTAAATAAAAGTTTGTATCCTTCCATAAACATCTTCTTTTTCCATATTCCTCCCATCCCCCTGACCCAGCCTCTGGTCGCCACCTCTCTCATCTCTGTTCTCTGTTTCTGTGAGATCAACCTTTTTGGTTCCACATATGGGTGAGATCATACAGTATATGTCTTTCTATGCCTGATTTACTTCACATAGCAGAATATCCTCTGGTTAAATCCAAGATATCACAAATGACATAATTTCCCTCCTTGTTATGGAAAAATAGTTCTCCATTATGTATATACACCACATTTTCTTTTCTATTTTTTCTTTTCTTTTTTTTCTTTTCTTTTTTTTTTTTTAAACAGAGTCTTGCTCTGTTGCCCAGGCTGCAGTGCAATGGCATGATCTCAGCTCACTGCAACCTCCTCCTCCTGGGTTCAAGCAATTCTTCTGCCTCAGCCTCCTGGGTAGCTGGGATTACAGGTCCGCACCACCATGCCCAGCCAATTTTTGTAGTTTTAGTAGAGACAGGTATGTTGGCCAGGCTGGTCCTGAACTTGGGACTTCAAGCCATTCGCCTGCCTTGGCCTCCCAAAGTGTGGGATTACAGGCGTGAGCCACGGTGCTCAGCCCATATTTTCTTTATCCTTTCATCCATTAATGGACGCTTGGGTTCCTTCCATATCTTGATTATTGTCACTAATGCGAAAATAACCATGAGGGTAAATATCTCTTCAATATACTCATTTCAATTCTTTTTGATATATACCCAAAAGTGGAATTGCTAGATTATAGGATACTTTTATTTCTAGTTTTTTAAAGAATGTCCATAACGTTTTCAGAATGGCTGTACTACTTTACATTCCCACCAACAGGGTACATCCTTGCCAACACTTGAAATCATTAGTCTTTTTGATAAGAGCCATTCTATCAGGCCTGAGGTGATATAATTAAAATTGCTTTCCTTTTTGCTCAATTAAGTGGTCAGAATTTTGTATTTAATGTCTTTAAATGGTCTCAAGCCTATAATCCCAGCACTTTGGGAGACTGAGGCAGGCAGATCACCTGAGGTCAAGAGTTCGAGACCAGCCTCACCAACATGGTGAAACCCAGTCTCTACTAAAAATACAAAATTAGTTGGGCGTGGTGACACTCACCTGTAATCCCAGCTACTCAGGAGACTGAGGCAGGAGAATCACTTTAACCTGGGAGGTGGAGGTTGCAGTAAGCCAAGATCGCACCATTGCACTCCAACCTGGGCAACAGGGCAAGACTCTGTCTCAAAAAAAAAAAAAGAAAAAAGGCCTCAAACTCCCACTGAAAATGATTTCTCATGGCTTTAGCATAATTTCAGACTACTCATCAGAATGATAAAGTCCCATGTGAGATGACCTGGAGTGGGGAGGGCAGGGAGAAAGCTGCAGCCAGAACAGACAAAGGAGAAGGACTGGGATGTCTGTGGAGCTGGTGGTGAAACTTGTGAACCCCAAGTACCTGAGATGGGTCTCAGTCAATTTAGAAAGTTAATTTTGCCAAGGTTAAGGATGCGTGCCTGTGCCCCAGCTTCAGGAGGCCCTGATGACATGTGCTCAAGGTGGTCAGGGCAGAGCTTGGTTTTATACATTTTCGGGGAGAAATGAGATATCAATCAATCTATGTAAGATGAACATTGGTTTAGTCCCGAAAGGCAGGACAACTCAAAGCAAAGGCATGACAAACAATTGCATTCTTTTTTTTTTTTTTTTTTGAGACGAAGTCTTGCTCTTGTCACCCAGACTGGAGTGCAGTGGCACCATCTCAGCTCATTGCAACCTCCACCTTCCAGGTTCAAGCCATTCTGCCTCAGCCTCCCAAGTAGCTGGAATTACAGATGCTTGCCACCACACCCAGCTAATTTTCGTAGTTTTAATAGAGTTGGGGCTTCACCATGTTGGCCAGGTTGGCCTCGAATGCCTGACCTCAGGTGATCCGCCCACCTCGGCCTCCCAAAGTGCTGAGATTACAGGTGTGAGCCACTGCGCCCGCCTGACCAAGGTTGCATTCTTTTGTTTCTAATTAACCTTTCCAAAAGAGGCAACCAGATACGCATTTTTCTCAGTGAGCAGAGGGATGACTTTGAATAGAATGGAAGGCAGGTTTGTCTTCAGCAGTTCCCACCTTGACTTTTCCCTTTAGATGAGTGATTTTGGGGGTCCCAATGTTTATTTACCTTTCACAAACTTAACAGACAGAGAGGAACCGAAGAGAAATGGAAAATGAAGCCAGCAGAATTCTTGCACCACAGAATCAGTGTTGCAGCCTGGGAACAGGCGTCCTCTCTCCATATGTAGAAGCAATGCCACTTCTTCACCTGGATGATACAGTCTCTTGCCTATAGATACAATTTCACTCTAACAGACCATTTCTTAGCCCCACCACAACCTCTGAAGAGGGAGAGAGGCTGAAAGTTAACTCAATCACCAATAACCAATGATTTAATTAATCATGCTTCTATAGTGAAACTTGTAGGGAAGCCCAAAACAAAGGTGTTCCTAGAGCTTCTGGATAGCTGGATACATGGCATTTCCTGGAAGGCGGGGCGCCCACACCAACAGAGGGCCCTGAAGCTCCTGGTAGATGGTATCAGAATAGAATTGAATTATACAGGCTGGGCGTGGTAGCTCACGCCTGTAATCCCAGCACTGTAGGAAGCTGAGGTGGGAGGATCACAAGGTTAGCAGTTCGAGACCAGCCTGGCCAACATGATGAAACTCCGTCTCTACTAAAAATACAAAAATTAGCCGAGCGTGGTGGTGGGTGCCTGTAATCCCAGCTACTCAGGAGACTGAGGCAGGAGAATGGCTTGAACCCGGGAGGTAGAGGTTGCAGTGAGCCAAGACAGCACCATTGCACTCCAGCCTGGGCAACAGAGGGAGACTCTATTGTTATGCCCAGACCGTTTGTTCCCCAAAGAAGACCACCAGAGTCCAGAGTCAAAGCCAAGCGGCAAGGATCTTTAATGCAAGTTCGAACTTGGTCCCTCCGTTCTATAACATACAAGAGGGCCCCAAACAATGCGTGCGCTTGCTATTTATAGCTCAAGGTAAACAGGACTTGTCAGGTTACAGAGGAACAAGGCATTTCTCTAGGCTACAGCATTACAATTGGTTTACATGTTAATGTTAAGTTATGCTTTTAGCAGCCTTCTTATCGGTTCCTGCGCTTTTACAAACGGTTGTAACCTTATTGGAGCTTCTCCAGGTGTTGTTTTTCTTAATGTGTTTGTGTCGGGCAGGCATGTGGGGCTCAGGAAGTTGGGACAAAATAGAGGATTGTTTGTACTGGGCCCAGGACTAAGATATGTGGCAGACACTGGTAATTAGAGCAGGACAGAGACTTTCACAACGTTTGTCCTTACAATGTCTGGAGTCTATAGATAACCTTAATCGGTTAGGTCCGGGGTCGATCTTTAACTAGGCTCAGGGCACCGCCCGGGCTGTCAGGGCGCCGCCCGGGCTGTTTGCCTGTGGACTTCATTTCTGCCTCTTAGTCTCTTCATTTGATCTCTTTCACTATCTTAAAAAAAAAAAAGAAAAGAAAAGAAAAAAGAACTGAATTATACAACTCCCAGGCTGTTGATGCAGAGAAATCTCCATACATTTTGGTGACAGAGGTCACAGAAGTATTCTGCATTGACTGTCGAGTGAGGAAAAAGGAAAAACACTTTGGTTGATTTATTTTTTCTATATCTCTCTGAGTTAGAAAAGTGAAAAATAAGGTGGGGATGTATATATATTAATGACAAAAGTTGTTCAAGAGAAAGATGTGTCAAACTGGCATCTACAAAGGAGAAGTAAAATGGTTTTGATAAACTTATCCCAAGAAATGTGGAGAAACAGGTCTAAGAAACACGTTCTATTGGAGCAGACCATCGTGTTTCTGAAAATCTCCCTGGGCAGTTCTCACATGCAGCCTGGGTTGAAATCTGTAGCCCTAGAAGAACAGGGTTATCTTTGTCATGTGCTGTTCTGAGGAGAGGGGTGACCTTTGTGCTTCCTCATCTTGTTTTTTTGAGACAGAGTCTCGCTTTGTCGCCCAAACTGGAGTGCAGTGGCATGACCTCAGCTCACTGCAACCTCTGCCTCCTTGGTTCAAGTGATTCTCCTATCTCAGCCTCCTGAGTCACTGGGACTACAGGCGCACGCCACCACAGACTGCTAAGTTTTGTATTTTTAGTAGAGATGGGGTTTCATCATGTTGGCCAGGCCGGTCTCCAACTCCTGACCTCGTGATCCTCCCGCCTCAGCCTCCCAAAGTGCTCGGATTACAGGCATGAGCCACCACACCCGGCCTGTCCTTCCTCATCTTAATGTGCCACAGGGAAGGGAAAACTTAAGTAACTGGGAGTCACACCCAGGTGAAGATTAAAATTCTCTGCAGATGGTTTTACCATCCTGTGAGGTCTCATCCCAGAGATTCTGATAGGATGATCTAGCTTAGGGCCCCAGCATCAGCAGCCCTGAACCTCCCAGGGGGCCCCGGTGCACTGCCAGGGCTGAGAAGCTGACCCCCTGAGGGCCCCAATGCCCAGGGAACTTTTTCCCCTGAGATAATGAGAAGAGCTTTATGGACATCTTGGGGCCTGGGACAGAGGACTAGGGTGTGACTGAGGAGCTCTTCTTGAGATAGACTCTGGAGGGGTGTGTGGGTTCTATACTAATGTGTTTTTCAAATCTGTTTAAGGCTGTTTCTCGTCTTGAGGATATGTCAGGAAATGCCTGTGCTCAGCTTTGGAGATTAGGGAAACTCGTCAAACCTAAGGAAAATTGTTTCCATAATTTTTGGGTAAATGAAAATAATTTCTGATCCCCTGATACAAAGCTCCATGAAGTCTGTGCTTTCATCTGACTGATAGAAATACAAAAACATTTTATTTTTGCCTTCTTTTTGGTGGGTACAAATTTCCTTGGTGATAAATGAGAAAAAGAGGGAAAGAAAATATCTGGGCTGTGATGGGGACTGGTCTCTACCTGTTTTTCTGAGGGTGTGGCATCAAAAGAGTTAAATCACACACACCACTACAACAATTAGCATGAACGATCCCTTTCTTTTAAGATAATAAAATGGAAAATACCCAATGGACATAAACATATTCAAAAGGTTTTTTTTTTTCCTCTCAAGCCAATTTCCACCCTCATAAAAAGAGACAAATGATTATCATGATTGGATGCTAACTCCATCAGACATTCTATTACTCACTCAGCCACTCGTCCCCCATAGAGGTGAGAGGAACAGGCAGTAGGTTTTTTAGTCATGTTATAGTAGTAAACAGATGTTTTAATGACAGCTTATTTGATTTCCATTGATCCTTTGAACCCATATGAAAAAGCATGGCTGTCATTTCCTGCCTGCCCATATCTGACCACATTCAGCTGCACTGGGAACCACAAAGAAAGAAAAAAATATTTACTCCAGTGTTCATTAATTGGGATTTTAAATTGATGTATCTTCCATAGAGCCTCAGGGTGGTGAAAATGTGACAGGGGCTGCTGTGGTTTCCAGAATGAGCTCCTATCCTCTGGGGGTCCTGAGATGGATTGATCCTGGAGTCCAACACAGGACCCAACAAAGTGGATTGATCCTGGAGTCCTCTTGAAAGACAATGGTTTCGGCCGGGCGTGGTGGCTCAAGCCTGTAATCCCAGCACTTTGGGAGGCCGAGACGGGCGGATCATGAGGTCAGGAGATCGAGATCATCCTGGCTAATACAGCGAAACCCCGTCTCTACTAAAAAATACAAAAAAAACTAGCCGGGCGAGGTGGCGGGCGCCTGTAGTCCCAGCTACTCGGGAGGCTGAGGCAGGAGAATGGTGTAAACCCGGGAGGCGGAGCTTGCAGTGAGCTGAGATCTGGCCACTGCGCTGCAGCCTGGGCAACAGAGCGAGACTCCGTCTCAAAAAAAAAAGAAAGACAATGGTCCCATTGGATGGAACATGGGTGGCTGAAATCCTGGGGGCAGCAGCAGGAGACATCAGGGGCTGGTGGCTAGGCAATGCTCACCACAGCTGGAGGAGCACATGGGGGTAGGTTGCTGTGGTTGGCAGATATATCTGCTGGGGCTGCAGGAGGAGGAAGAGTTCCTGTTCCTGGAAGTGCTGGAATAGGCGTTAGCTGGATCCCAGCCTGTGGTTCTGTCCTTTTTCTTTTCCTCTGGCTGCTTGGGATCCTCTCTATTTTACACTGAGTTTGCAGCCCTTGACAATCAACTTACTAAAGGATTTCTCTGCAGCCACTTCTGCAGCCTGCCCTGTGGAAATCTGGATGAAAGCCCTCTACTATCTGGTCTGCACAACAGTGATCATTCAGAACTTCAAATAACTAGAAATTATTATTTAGATCTGTCTCAGTAATGGCATCACCCAGATCACCAACACAGAGTGTGGTGATAACCTTGTCCTTTGGTGGATCCAGACAAGACATGGTGAAGCCTGCTTTAGAAGCTTATCTGCTCCAGGGTCATTGATTGCACATCAGTCTTTAATATTCTTATCAGCAAGGGGGTCATCTGGATCTGTAGGCTTCTCATGTCTGTATGGGCACTCTTCTTCTCCCTCACACTCTCCTTTCACCCAGAAGGAGCAAATGTGCTTACTCCTTTGGTAGTAGGGTGTGGTCTGTGCCAGTTTGTACAGCACATCACTGGTGTATGTGACTCTCTCCAGCCGGCCAACTGGCTGTGTTCTGTCTGTTATATTCTGCATGTAGTACTCTTCACTGTTGTCTGACTTTGCCAAGTCATCTTTTAAAGACAATTCTGTATCATGAACCTGAATGGACAGGCCATAGTCTAGGACTAACAGGCAGACCTGGCAGATGTTGCTCAATGTCCTGCAGGCTTGGCACACTTCAGTCTTCTTGAAATGCATGTGGATCCCAGGGTACCAGCAAAACACTGTGTATGGCCTGGAATAGATTTTCCATTTTGTCTCATACTTTTCTTTGGTCATTCAGATATATGAGTTTTCTCCAAGACATGTCTGGCACAGAATAGAGAAGTTTACATCTTCCTAGTTTGGGTTACTTTAGGTATTGGAATGAAGAAATGTCACTATTTTAGAGGGTCTAGAGGCAGTCATAGCATTCGAGGTGGTAGCCAGGACCACCGCACTCCCGTCAGCCCAGTTCTTCTTCATGCCCCTGTTCTTGAGACCCTGGGCAATTGCCTTTGACACTATGGTTCCTCTTTCTTGTCCCAAGGTAAAACTCTCTTCCAAGGAATCCCCATTCTTGTAGGAAGCTCTGGATTTCCTGATCTCTCCAAGGACTGGCCTGGAAGGGACAGAGAAATGTGAATGCACCTTGAAACTACTCACAGTGTATAGTTGAATGGTTTTCAAAGACCCCCTATATGCTGCCAAGCCCTAAGCATGCTCTCATATCTGTTGGTGGGAGATGATAAAACCTTAAATGAGAAGAGCAAGAACCTGGATCGCTGGGAGAAGTAACGTCTAATCCTTAAACTCATGGACATGTCAGGAAGCACCTGTCTGGATATTTATCATTCTCAATAATGGATAAAGACACCTGAAAAGTAAATGAATGAAAGGATTTTCAGGCTACGTATTTCTGTCCTGGAAGGGTTCTTCTTTTGTTTCAGGCATAGTGATCTGCCCTGAGAAGAGACCTTGGGTCACCTTCTGGTCACCAGGGGTTGCTTGGCAAGAGCCCCACATATAATGAGCCATAGACTCATCATCTATGGAGCTGCCTTTGTTGCCCAGAATAAAAACTCAGGGCTACCAAGAGTGACTAAGTCTAGAACAGAAAGATTGTGGGTTGGTGGGGGAAGAGAGCTAATTCAAAAAATTAAAGAAAAAGGTATTCTAACATAAGACAATCTCTATTCAATGCCTTGCCTATGAGTTGAGTAAATATGGGAAATCACGGTACTGAAAATAATTATCTAAAATTCTAACCACCAGAAACTAAGCTACAATATTTGTGTCATGGTAAAGTAATAGAGAATTTATCTCAGTCCAAAATTAATAACAAACAATTTCAAAATCAACTTAGAGCTTTGCTTTCTGTGTATGTGAAGGAACAAGGTCCAGACTCCCTCCAGCATCAAACAAATAGAAAGCCAGATCCACTATGTGACCCAAATGTGTCCAGACCCTGGAAAGTATCTGACAGGAGCACAGGCCAGTGGCCTAGAGGCTGATTCCAAGGGAGGGAACCTCCTGGCTGCCCCAGTTCAGAGCCTGCAGACAGCATCCAGGAGGCAGTGCAGGCAGGCAGGATCCAGGCAGAGCATGGAAATCTGTGAGTTAAGGTAACAGGATTGAGAATATAAGGAGAAAGGTGGCTGCAAGACACAGGGCTGAGTGTAGGAGGGAGTGGTTGAACTAGAGGTGAGACTGGAAAGTAGAAGATGGGGGGTCATTGAACCATTGGCAGATACAAGGGTAATCACCAACTAAACAAACTTGTCTCAGTGTAAAAGGGAAAAGGAACCCTGCCTTTTCCTTTGAGAGGATTTTTAAAAGAAAACTTGTCCTTATGAGTTTCTTCTCTGTCCCTTTGTGATATATGGAAGTCTCTTCAAAAGCTAAGTAGCCTCTTGCCAGCTTCCAACCAGGACTATCTTTCTCAAGGGCCTGGGAGCCATCTCTCTGAAATGGAGTCATTAAGGGAGAGAGTTCCCATGAGAGGGTAGCAGCCTAACTTCTGCCAGTGCCTGGCTTTAACTTACTAACCTACTCCTGCCAGAAACTATGAGACACTGATCTTTTCTTGTCATAAATGCGATTAGTGAACATAGTGGCTACCCTTGAGGGACATGTAAAAACAGAGCTGTCAAGTTCCTTCCTTGAGGACTGGTTACTGTTTATCTCGGGAACACGCATGCACTGGTTGTAACTGCCTGGCTATGCACAAGAGTGAGATTTCCTTCTTTCTTGCAATGTGGTAAGTTATTGTCTGTTTTGTGCATCACAATGTGGTTTAATGATTCTTCAATGAAACTGTTTTCTTTCTCTTCTGTCTCTCTAGAGGGATTTCCTGGGTTTGCAGGAGACTTTGTTGTTAATCATATTCCCCACCACAGACAGTGACATCACTGTGCTACAGGGGAGCCCAAGACCTGAGTGACAGCATCTCTCCCTGCTGCCGCAGCCAAGGTCCCAGTGCCCAGGACAGGATGCCATCACCTGGAGTAGGGTCTCAGATGGGAACTAATATCAGTAACTTGATATTTCTGCTTGAATAATGGACAAACTAGAGATATCTCAGTTTAATCCATTCACAACCAAGCATTTCTGCTCTGGAGAAGACAAGACTAGGCATACAAGCCTCTATTCTTCCCTGTAAGTACAACTAAAATCCCTGGACGTTGTAAGTAAAACAAAATGGAGAAAGCTCTAAAAGGTACATACTGGCCCTTCCAGGTGAAGAAAAAGAGGTCCTATGACTTTGGGTCTAAGGATATGCTGCAGAACATTTACTAAATTCAGGACAGTATGACATGGCCCTGAACAAGTAGTCAGTTTTTCAAATATTTGAGCCATATTTGGGATGACAGCACCTATGGCTGGAGTCACCCTATTCAGTTCCTGATAATCAACTTTCATTCTCCAGTTCCCTTCATGTTTTGGCACCAACCACACCAGGCTATTTTTTGGGCTCTGTGCAGGCACACAAATCCCACCCTCTCCCGTTTCTGAATAGTAGCTATTATCTCGTGTGCCTTCCTGGGAGGCAATATTGTTTGATACACACCAAGCTTCTTCAGTGGGATAACATCACCAGCTTCCATTTGGCTTCCCCTCAGAGCATCCTCACCTGTAGACAGAACTTGCCTAAGGCTGCTTCAAGGGCAACTGCCAGGAGAGTTTCAATATCCAACATGTGCTGTGGGATTGGGGCTCACCAGAGCCGAATTCCAAGCAGTTCCAAAGCAGACAAATGAATCGTTCTTCCCACATGGGCCTCTAATCTCCCTCAGTGGCCTTACATTGAGGAGAACCTTGGACTGTATGTCACATCTGGGGCTGCGGTGCTCTTTTAACTCTCTGTTTGCTTCCACATGTTGGAACCCAGAACCCCTGCTCCCCAAAGTTTCCAGTGCCAGGACTGGACACCATGGGCTTCCCACATGCCTCTCCACAGAGCCCCTCTTTTTCCACCTTGCCCTCTACATGGCAGAGTGGCCCACAGTGGAAGAGTACAGGTCTCTCTGTAGTTGCAATTCCTTCTGTAACTCAGTACCTTGCTCTCAGCCACCAGCTAAACAGGCTGCCCATGGCACAGAACAGCCTATTCCTTTCCTCCCCACCAACCACTGGGCTTCCTTACTGCTGACCCATTGCAAACCCTCCATGAGGCTCCCTCAATCCTGTAGAGCTTTGCAGCATCTTGGCCCTCCCAGGGCAGCCCACAGACATCAGGAAGGTGGGTGACAGAGCCCCACATAGTCCTTTGTAGGCACTCTGAGATCTTTCTGGTAGGATTCTTTTTTCCCCAGCTCATTTCTTGGAATCCTATTGACCACATCAAGGCTCAAATTTCCTCCAAAGTGGTAGCAGAGTTCCCACAGGGACTGCCCCAAACCATCCTGAAATGGGGCCAGTTGGTATTCCAAAGAAAGAAGCACTAAATCTCAGGGTGATAAGTTCAAAGTATGTATTAGAACATACACACAAGGGGGCTATGGCGTATCCTCCTGAGGGATAATGAGCTGGAGATGTTCTTCCTGGGTATGTCCACAATGAGGAGTCTGGTTATGGAGTTTGTATGAGGGCTTAAGAAATTTGGCTTAGGACCAGGGCTGGTATCTTTCAGAGTTTTCAGCAACAACCTAAACACCTTTATCAGTGCCTGAGAATGTTCAAGGCCCCAGCTTGGGTTTAAATCATCAGGGGGAAACAGGCAGCTGGCTACCTCACAGAGCAGTCAAGTTACTCTGTAGTTCTCAATTGGAACAGAGGAAAAATGAGGGAAAATGGGGGAATCAATGTCATCCTTGGTAGTAAGAATTAATTTTGAGAAGTGTGAGTCATTCAGTTTCACTTTTCTTTTTTAAGACTGTTTTGTGTATTTGGTTTCCTGTGCATATCCACATTGTTTTGTTTTATTTTGTTTTTAGAGAAGGGACTTGTCAATTTTTACAAAAAGGAAACATAGCTGGGAATTGGAAGGTATTACATTGAATCTGTAGATTAATCTGTAAAGTATTGTTATCTTAGTATTAAGTATTTTTATCCTTGAAAATTGGATATCTTTTAACTATTTCAGATCTTCTGTGACTTATTTCAGCATTTTAAAAAGTGAGCGTAAAATCTTTGCACTTCTATTGTTAACTTTTTTCTAAATATTTATTTCTTTTGATGCTATTAAAAATGAAATTATATTCTTCATTTTATTATATTTTCATTGTTGGTTGCATTCATTCAAAGTACAATTGCATTTTGTATGTGGCTTTTGTATCTTGTGACATGGATCAATTTGTTTATTAATTCTAGTGGTATTTTAGTGAATACCTTACACATTTTTATATAGAAGATTCTGTCATCTATAATAAATACTTTTCATTTGCCAATCTGGAAGATGTTATTTATTTCTACTGTATTATTTCTCTGGCTAATACCTCTAGTACAATGCTGAATAGAGTGGTAAAAGTGGGATTCTTGCCTCCTTCCCAATCTTAAAGGTAAAGCATCCAGCCTTTCACTATCAAGTGTGATATTAACTGTAGGTTTTTCATAGATGTCTTTTAGCAAGTCTCACAAGTTCCCTTCTATTAGTAGTTTGCTGGAGCTTTCGTCATAAATGGGTGTTTGATTTTTGACATTTTGTGTATTTAAACTATCACTTTTTGTCCTTTAGTAATATTTGGCATTAGTCTGTTTGACCTTTGGATATTAAGTCACAATTGCATTTGCAAACAAACAATTATTCTTGGTCTTGGTGTATATTCATTTATTATGTTGTTGGATTTACTTTTCTAGTGTTTTCTGAGGGTTTATGAGCCTATATTTCTATGGCATGTTGGTCCATAGTTTTCTTTCCCTGTCAGACTTTTGTCTGGCTCTGGTATCATGGTAATACTGGCTTCATGAAATAAACACAAAAAAGTTCGTTCAATTGTTGAAAGGTTTTGTGAAGGATTGCTATTAATTATTCATTAAACACTGATAGAATTTTTCATGTTTTTACCCTGGAATTTTCTTTGTAAAAGTATTTTAACCAATTTCTTACTTGTTATATGACCACTCACATATTATATATATTCATATATTACTATATTCTTATATATTTCTTTTTTTATATATACTTTAAGTTCTAGGGTACATGTGCATAACGTGCAGGTTTGTTACATATGTATACGTGTGCCATGTTGGTGTGCTGTACCCATCAACTCGTCAGCACCCATCAATTCATCATTTGTATCAGGTATAATTCCCAATGCAATCCCTGCCCCCTCCCCCTTCCCCCCTCCCCATGATAGGCCCCAGTGTGTGATGTTCCCCTTCCCGAGTCCAAGTGATCTCATTGTTCAGTTCCCACCTATGAGTGAGAACATGTGGTGTTTGGTGTTCTGTTCTTGTGATAGTTTGCTAAGAATGATGGTTTCCAGCTGCATCCATGTCCCTACAAAGGACGCAAACTCATCCTTTTTTATGGCTGCATAGTATTCCATGGAGTATATGTGCCACATTTTCTTTTTTTTTTTTTTGAGACGGAGTCTCGCTCTGTCGCCCAGGCTGGAGTGCAGTGGCTGGATCTCGGCTCACTGCAAGCTCCGCCTCCTGGGTTCACGCCATTCTCCTGCCTCAGCCTCCCGAGTAGCTGGGACTACAGGCGCCCGCCACCTCGCCCGGCTAGTTTTTTGTATTTTTTTTAGTAGAGACGGGGTTTCACCGTGTTAGCCAGGATGGTCTCGATCTCCTGACCTCGTGATCCGCCCGTCTCGGCCTCCCAAAGTGCTGGGATTACAGGCTTGAGCCACCGCACCCGGCCTATGTGCCACATTTTCTTAATCCAGTCTGTCACAGATGGACATTTGGGTTGATTCCAAGTCTTTGCTATTGTGAATAGTGCCACAATAAACATACGTGTGCATGTGTCTTTATAGCAGCATGATTTATAATCCTTTGGTATATACCCAGTAGTGGGATGGCTGGGTCATATGGTACATCTAGTTCTAGATCCTTGAGGAATTGTCATACTGTTTTCCATAATGGTTGAACTAGTTTACAATCCCACCAACAGTGTAAAAGTGTTCCTATTTCTCCACATCCTCTCCAGCACCTGTTGTTTCCTGACTTTTTAATGATTGCCATTCTAACTGGTGTGAGATGGTATCTCATTGTGCTTTTGATTTGCATTTCTCTGATGGCCAGTGATGATGAGCATTTTTTCATGTGTCTGTTGGCTGTATGAATGTCTTCTTTTGAGAAATGTCTGTTCATATCCTTTGCCCACTTTTTGATGGGGTTGTTTGCTTTTTTCTTGTAAATTTGTTTGAGTTCTTTGTAGGTTCTGGATATCAGCCCTTTGTCAGATGGGTAGATAGCAAAAATGTTCTCCCATTCTGTAGGTTGCCCGTTCACTCTGATGGTAGTTTCTTTTGCTGTGCAGAAGCTCTTTAGCTTACTTTGTCAATTTTGGCTTTTGTTGCCATTGCTTTTGGTGTTTTAGACATGAAGTCCTTGCCCATGCCTATGTCCTGAATGGTACTACCTAGGTTTTCTTCTAGGGTTTTTATGGTATTAGGTCTAACATTTAAGTCTCTAATCCATCTTGAATTAATTTTCGTATAAGGAGTAAGGAAAGGATCCAGTTTCAGCTTTCTACTTATGGCTAGCCAATTTTCCCAGCACCATTTATTAAATAGGGAATCCTTTCCCCATTTCTTGTTTCTCTCAGGTTTGTCAAAGATCAGAGGGCTGTAGTTGTGTGGTATTATTTCTGAGGACTCTGTTCTGTTCCATTGGTCTATATCTCTGTTGTGGTACCAGTACCATGCTGTTTTGGTTACTGTAGCCTTGTAGTATAGTTTGAAGTCAGGTAGCGTGATGCCTCCAGCTTTGTCCTTTTGACTTAGGATTGTCTTGGCAATGCGGGCTCTTTTTTGGTTCCATATGAACTTTAAAGCAGTGTTTTCCAATTCTGTGAAGAAACTCATTGGTAGCTTGATGGGGATGGCATTGAATCTATAAATAACCTTGGGCAGTATGGTCATTTTCACGATATTGATTCTTCCTATCCATGAGCATGGTATGTTCTTCCATTTGTTTGTGTCCTCTTTGATTTCACTGAGCAGTGGTTTGTAGTTCTCCTTGAAGAGGTCCTTTACATCCCTTGTAAGTTGGATTCCTAGGTATTTTATTCTCTTTGAAGCAATTGTGAATGGAAGTTCATTCATGATTTGGCTCTCGGTTTGTCTGTGACTGGTGTATAAGAATGCTTGTGATTTTTGCACATTAATTTTGTATCCTGAGACTTTGCTGAAGTTGCTTATCAGCTTAAGGAGATTTTGGGCTGAGACAATGGGGTTTTCTAAATATACAATCATGTCATCTGCAAACAGGGACAATTTGACGTCTTCTTTTCCTAGCTGAATACCCTTTATTTCTTTCTCTTGCCTGATTGCCCTAGCCAGAACTTCCAACACTATGTTGAATAGGAGCAGTGAGAGAGGGCATCCCTGTCTTGTGCCAGTTTTCAAAGGGAATTTTTCCAGTTTTTGCCCATTCAGTATGATATTGGCTGTGGGTTTGTCATAAATAGCTCTTATTATTTTGAGGTACGTTCCATCAATACCCAATTTATTGAGAGTTTTTAGCATAAAGGGCTGTTGAATTTTGTCAAAGGCCTTTTCTGCATCTATTGAGATAATCATGTGGTTCTTGTCTTTGGTTCTGTTTATATACTGCATTACGTTTATTGATTTGCGAATGTTGAACCAGCCTTGCATCCCAGGGATGAAGCCCACTTGATCCTGGTGGATAAGCTTTTTGATGTGCTGCTGAATCCGGTTTGCCAGTATATTATTGAGAATTTTTGCATCGATGTTCATCAGGAATATTGGTCTAAAATTCTCTTTTTTTGTTATTGTTGTGTCTCTGCCAGGCTTTGGTATCAGGATGATGTTGGCCTCATAAAATGAGTTAGGGAAGATTCCCTCTTTTTCTATTGATTGGAATAGTTTCAGAAGGAATGGTACCAGCTCCTCCTTGTACCTCTGGTAGAACTCGGCTGTGAATCCATCTGGTCCTGGACTTTTTTTGGTTGGTAGGCTATTAATTATTGCCTCAATTTCAGAGCCTGCTATTGGTCTATTCAGGGATTCAATTTTTTCCTGGTTTAGTCTTGGAAGAGTGTAAGTGTCCAGGAAATTATCCATTTCTTCTAGATTTTCTAGTTGATTTGCGGAGAGGTGTTTATAGTATTCTCTGATGGTAGTTTGTATTTCTGTGGGGTCGGTGGTCATATCCCCTTTATCATTTTTTATTGCGTCTATTTGATTCCTCTCTCTTTTCTTCTTTATTAGTCTTGCTAGTGGTCTGTCAATTTTGTTGATCTTTTCAAAAAACCAACTCCTGGATTCATTGATTTTTTGGAGGGTTTTTTGTGTCTCTATCTCCTTCAGTTCTGCTCTGATCTTAGTTATTTCTTGCCTTCTGCTAGCTTTTGAACGTGTTTGCTCTTGCCTCTCTAGTTCTTTTAATTGTGATGTTAGAGTGTCAATTTTAGATCTTTGCAGCTTTCTCTTGTGGGCATTTAGTGCTATAAATTTCCCTCTACACACTGCTTTAAATGTGTCCCAGAGATTCTGGTATGTTGTATCTTTGTTCTCATTGGTTTCAAAGAACATCTTTATTTCTGCCTTCATTTCGTTATGTACCCAGTAGTCATTCAGGAGCAGGTTGTTCAGTTTCTATGTAGTTGAGCGGTTTTGATTGAGTTTCTTAGTCCTGAGTTCTAGTTTGATTGCACTGTGGTCTGAGAGACAGTTTGTTATAATTTCTGTTCTTGTACATTTGCTGAGGAGTGCTTTACTTCCAATTATGTGGTCAATTTTGGAATAAGTGCGATGTGGTGCTGAGAAGAATGTATATTCTGTTGATTTGGGGTGGAGAGTTCTATAGATGTCTATTGGGTCCGCTTGGTGCAGAGATGAGTTCAATTCCTGGATATCCTTGTTAACTTTCTGTCTCATTGATCTGTCTAATGTTGACAGTGGAGTGTTGAAGTCTCCCATTATTATTATATGGGAGTCTAAGTCTCTTTGTAAGTCTCTAAGGACTTGCTTTATGAATCTGGGTGCTCCTGTGTTGGGTGCATATATATTTAGGATAGTTAGCTCTCCCTGTTGAATTGATCCCTTTACCATTATGTAATGGCCTTCTTTGTCTCTTTTGGTCTTTGATGGTTTAAAGTCTGTTTAATCAGAGACTAGGATTGCAACCCCTGCTTTTTTTGTTCTCCATTTGCTTGGTAGATCTTCCTCCATCCCTTTATTTTGAGCCTATGTATGTCTCTGCATGTGAGATGGGTCTCCTGAATACAGCAGACTGATGGGTCTTGACTCTTTATCCAGTTTGCCAGTCTGTGTCTTTTAATTGGAGGATTTAGTCCATTGACATTTAAGGTTAATATTGTTATGTGTGAACTTGATCCTGTCATTATGATATTAACTGGTTATTTTGCTCGTTAGTTGATGCAGTTTCTCTAGCCTCGATGGTCTTTACATTTTGGCATGTTTTTGCAATGGCTGGTACCAGTTGTTCCTTTCCATGTTTAGGGCTTCCTTCAGGGTCTCTTGTAAGGCAGGCCTGGTGGTGACAAAATCTCTAAGCATTTGCTTATCTGTAAAGGACTTTATTTCTCCTTCACTGATGAAACTTAGTTTGGCTGGATATGAAATTCTGGGTTTAAAATTCTTTTCTTTAAGAACGTTGAATATTGGCCCCCACTCTCTTCTGGCTTGTAGAGTTTCTGCCGAGAGATCTACTGTTAGTCTGATGGGCTTCCCTTTGTGGGTAACTCGACCTTTCTCTCTGGCTGCCCTTAAGATTTTTTCCTTCATTTCAACTTTGGTGAATCTGCCAATAAGTGTCTTAGAGTTGCTCTTCTTGAAGAGTATCTTTGTGGCATTCTCTGTATTTCCTGAATTTGAATGTTGGCCTGCCCTACTAGGTTGGGGAAGTTCTCCTGGATGATATCCTGAAGAGTGTTTTCCAACTTGGTTCCATTTTCCCCCTCACTTTCAGGCACCCCAATCAGACGTAGATTTGGTCTTTTTACATAATCCCATACTTCTTGCAGGCTTTGTTCATTTCTTTTTCTTCTTTTTTCTTTTGGTTTCTCTTCTCGCTTCATTTCATTCATTTGATCCTCAATCGCTGATACTCTTTCTTCCAGTTGATCGAGTCGGTTACTGAAGCTTGTGCATTTGTCACGTATTTCTCGTGTCATGGTTTTCATCTCTGTCATTTCGTTTATGACCTTCTCTGCATTAATTATTCTAGCTGTCAATTCTTCCACTCTTTTTTCAAGGTTTTTAGTTTCTTTGTGCTGGGTACGTAATTCCTCCTTTAGCTCTGAGAAGTTTGATGGACTGAAGCCTTCTTCTCTCATCTCATCAAAGTCATTCTCTGACCAGCTTTGATCCGTTGCTGGCGATGGGCTGCGCTCCTCTGCAGGGGGAGATGCGCTCTTATTTTTTGAATTTCCAGCTTTTCTGCCCTGCTTTTTCCCCATCTTTGTGGTTTTATTTGCCTCTGGTCTTTGATGATGGTGACGTACTGATGGGGTTTTGGTATAGGTGTCCTTCCTGTTTGATAGTTTTCCTTCTCACAGTCAGGACCCTCAGCTGTAGGTCTGTTGGAGATTGCTTGAGGTCCACTCCAGACCCTGTTTGCCTGAGTATCAGCAACAGAGGTTGCAGAAGATAGAATATTGCTGAACAGCGAGTGTACCTGTCTGATTCTTCCTTTGGAAGCTTCCTCTCAGGGGTGTACTTCACCCTGTGAGGTGTGGGGTGTCAGACTGCCCCTAGTGGGGGATGTCTCCCAGCTAGGCTACTCAGGGGTCAGGGACCCACCTGAGCAGGCAGTCTGTCCCTTCTCAGATCTCAACCTCCGCGTTGGGAGATCCACGGCTCTCCCCAAAGCTGTCAGACAGAGTCGTTTGTGTCTGCACAGGCCCCCGCTGCTTCCCCTGTTGGTCTTCAGCTGTGGGCTGTCCCCAGAGGTGGAGTCTACAGAAACAGGCAGGCTTCCTTGAGCTGCTGTGAGCTCCACCCAGTTCGAGCTTCCCAGTGGCTTTGTTTACCTACTTAAGCCTCAGCAATGGCGGGCGCCCCTCCCCCAGCCTTGCTGCTGCCTTGCGGATAGATCCCCCAGACTGCTGTGTTAGCAATGAGGGAGGCTCCGTGGGCCTGGGACCCTCCTGGCCAGGTGTGGGATATATTCTCCTGGTGTGCCTGTTTGCTTAAAGCGCAGTATTGGGGTGGGAATTACCCAATTTTCCAGGTGTTGTGTGTCTCAGTTCCCCTGGCTAGGAAAAGGGATTCCCTTCCCCCTTGCGCTTCCAGGTGAGGCGATGCCTCGCCCTGCTTCAGCTCTCGCTGGTCAGGCTGCAGCAGCCTACCAGCACCGATTGTCCGGCACTCCCTAGTGAGATGACCCCAGTACCTCAGTTGAAAATGCAGAAATCACCGGTCTTCTGTGTCGCTCGCGCTGGGAGTTGGAGACTGGAGCCCTTCCTATTCGGCCATCTTCGAGCTAACTCTAAGACATCCTTTCTCGTCTACCTAAATGCAAGAAACATTTAAGACAAACTCAAACTGCTTTAATGAGCAGGTACAGAGAAGTTTTATACTGATCAAGTATTTCGAGGTTTCAATGCCCTCGTGAGCCACAGATAACTGACAATTTCTGTCATTATAATTTTATTCCTTTTGTTTTTGAATGTCCTGATTATATCCTCTGTTTTCCATTTTAAAGACACACAAACACTAGAAGGCACTAACCTTATTGAACTCAGATAATGTTAACTTGTAAATTTCAACAGCCAACTTGAAACTTACTTGTCACTTTTTGTGAATACATGTTTTATTGAGTTAACTATAATTTGAAACCATAAGGGAAAAAAGTAGGGATAGTGAATTTAGAGGATTTTTAAAATAAAAAGTGAATGCTGTTTCATTCAAGTTTGCAAATCATTACTTTATAACATCCTTATCTAAATAGTCTTATATTATTGGAAATATACTAAGTACCTTCAACCAAAAAAAAAGAGCATATTTAAATAATTCTGAGTTAGTTCAGATTATTGTGCCTTAAAAGATAAAACTTCCTATAAATCCATAAAAATAATGTATTGTTGTACTAATTTATAATGAGAAATAGTCAAGTAAAATTTCAATTGAAACACACTATTACAAAATTACACATATCCTTTCAAACATCTATAAATTTATGTGCTCATAATATTAAAATTTATATTTCTACCTGGAAATACTTATTAGTTATAATTCAGTGAGACACAAGAACAAAATTATGAGAGAGTTATCTACATCACTGAGAAAATCCTCCTCCCACTACCCATGGGAGTCTTGATTACTCACTTTTACTGGAGCTGAGAAACATCTATTTGCCCAGCAGAGTCCTGGAGTGAGTCTGTGTGTGTGAATGGTGGTCCCTGAGACTTGCTTATAAAGAAGGGATGCTGTCAGCTAATCTCCCTCCAGGCCCATAACTGTCATGTCACCTGTAGAAGCAGGACAGCCCTGGTCTTGAGATAATTGGAAAGTGGAGCAACCAAAGGGAAAACTGAACATATTTAATTCCTGGAAAACATCAATGTAGGACAGATGGGTTTCAAACTTTAACATGTGCAAGCTTGTTTTCTTAGGTAATTTTGCCCAGGAGTGTTGTCTGGTCTGTTATTGCCAAAAAAGTAGAAGTTAAACAATAACTATAGATTCAAACTTTGATTAATTTCTGTGTTGCTTTACCAAACATATCCTTGCTAACTCAAGGGATTTCTGGGGGCCTTCACACATGGTCCCCAGTGGTCCTTAAGTTTCAATATTACAGGTAGTCTATGTAAAACTTTTTTTGGGGAATGAAGAAAATGCCCCCTGCACCAGGCTTACATAGCACTTACAGTGAAGTTGTTTCTGCTTACAGGGATGTTTAACTACACAGTCTGCATTAGAGCATGTATAATAAAATGATTAACATATCCTTAGCAACTGACTACCGTTATCTGCTTCTGAGACACCACCAACGACACCTTTCTTAAAACTAGTGCTAACTTTAACTTTAACCTTGATCATGATTGCATTTGGAGTACACTTTCTTAATCAAACATCATCTGATACTGAAGTGGTGACTACTCACCCACTGAATCTATGGATTTCCCCCCAAGGCACCAGATCTGAATATGTTTGAGTTCACACTGGTATACCTCTCATGTGCCATATCTGAGGCTGTAACAAATAAACTCTGCAGGCCATGCACAGTGGCTCATGTCTACAATCCCAGCACTTTGGGAGGCTGAGGTGGGCAGATCACTTCAGGTCGGTAGCTGGAGACCAGCCTGGCCAATATGGCAAAACCCCATCGCTAACTAAAAATACAAAGATTAGTCAGGAGGGGTGGCGGCGCCTGTAATCCCAGCAACTCGGGAGGCTGAAGCAGGAGAATCACTTGAACTCAGGAGGAGGAGGTTGCAGTGAGCCCAGATCAGGCCACTGCACTCTAGCCTGGGCAACAGAGCAAGATTCTGTCTCAAAAAATAAAATAAAATAAAATACAAACTCTCCATTCAGCTGCAGTCAGGACAGCTTGAGCCCCAGACTTCTACTGTCTTCAGTGACAATTCTCCCTGTCAGCTTAAATCCAGCTGCCATCACTATGACCTTGAAGCTCAATCCAGTCAGTGTCCTTAGGTCCTGATTTATTTTCCTTCTTTGAAGCCTTTCTTTTTTTTTTTTAGATGGAGTTTCGCTCTGTGGCCCAGGCTGGAGTGCAGTGGCCGGATCTCTGCTCACTGCAAGCTCCGCCTCCTGGGTTCATGCCATTCTCCTGCCTCAGCCTCCTGAGTAGCTGGGATTACAGGTGCCCATCACCACACCCGGCTAATTTTTTGTATTTTTAGTAGAGACAGGGTTTCACCGTGTTAACCAGGATGGTCTCTGTCTCCTGACCTCAGGATCCACCCGCCTCAGCCTCCCAAACTGCTGGGATTACAGGCGTGAGTCACCCGTGCCCAGCCTTTGAAGCTTTTCAATTGCTTCCTATAAATTATTTTGTCCAATGCTCACAAAAAAAGTCTGTCTAATAAGAACCCTATGCCCACAAAAGCCAGCCATTAAAAATGAAGGTTAAATAAAAACATTTTATGTCAATAAAAACTGATACAATTTTGTTGCTAGCCAACTGACCTTATGAAAAAATGCTAAAATAAGTTCTTCAGGCTGAAAGCAAGTAAATGCAGACAATAATTGGAATGCATAAGAAAGACAAAGCACACACTAGCAAAACTAATTACATAATTATAAGACAGTATAAGTGAATATATTTATTTATTTATTTATTTGTACATGAATCAGTTCTTTAGTGGTGATTTCTGAGATTTTGGTGCACCCATCTCCAAGGGGCCTAATAACAACTCCAGAAGGCCTGCCACCACTGGTGCCCTAGCATGAGCTCCAGAGGCCTGGGACATCCCCTGCCCTGCCCACAGCCTATGCTCATGAGCATCACTGGGAGGACTTGAGAACAGGCCCACCTCACCTGCCACACTCCCACAAGTGGTCAAGTATGCCACTTGTGGGCCTGGGGACAGCACTGCACAGGTGGTAGCCTCTGGCATGAGTCCACCAGGGGCCTAAAAACAGGCCAAGAAAATGTGCAGCCAGCACTCAAGCATGCTACCTAGAGGCCTAGGAATTTCCCCATGCCATCCACCACTGCTGTCATCTGGGTACTTGGGGTCCTAAGGATGGGCCCACCCAGACAACCACCAGCACCCACACCCATGTGTCACCTAAGGCCCTAGGGATGGATGGCTCAGCCCATTGCAGCCACCACAAACACTGTGAGTGCTGCCTGGAAGCCTGAGGTTGCCTCAGCCCCACTACTCCCCTAATCCTCATAGTACACACTGCTCAGAGGCCTGAGGACTTGCTCCATTTCCTAGCCCACTGCTGTTACTACTGACACCAGAGCAAGCCTCCTGAAGGCCTAAGAATCAATGGACCTAGGCACACTGGCACCAGTGCCCACACACACTGCCAGGAGCCTAGGGACAGACACGCTCAACCCTTTACAGCTGCCACTGCCACCACGGGCGCTGAAGCACTGGCCTGTCTGGTGTTCCATTCCTACCAAAACCTCACCACAGCCTCAACTAGCAAACACAGCCTAAGCAAGGTTATACTTCATAATGAAGGAGAAATAAAGACTTTCCCAGACAAGCAAAAACTGAAGAAATTCATCACTACTAGACAAACCCTGGCAGATTACCTAGACAGAAAATCAACAAAGAAACATCAGATTTAAACTGTACTTTAGACCAGGGGTCCCCAACCGTCGGGTCACAGACCATGGCTTGTTAGGAACCAGGACACTCAGCAAGAGGTGAGTGGCAGGTGAGCCAGGGAAGCTGAGCTCCACCTCCTGTCAGATCAGCAGCAGCATTAGATTCTCATAGGAGCTCAAACCCTACTGTGAACTGCACATGCCAGCGATCCAGGCTGTACGCTCCTTATGAGAATCTAAGATAAATGAAATGCACTTAAATTATCCTGAAATCATCGCCCTCCCCTAGTCCAAGGAACAATTGTCTCTTCCACAAAACCAGTCCCTGGTGCCAAAAAGGTTAAGCACCACTGCTTTAGACCAAAGGAACCTAACAGACATCTGCAGAACACTTATCCAATGACTGCAAAATATACATTCTTCTCAGAAGCACATGGAACAGTCTTCAGGACAGACCTTGTGTTAGGCCAAAAAAATGAATCTTAACAAATGTTTAAAAATTCAAATAATATCAAGTATTTTCTCATAATACAGTGAAATAAAGCCAAAAATCAATAGCAAAAGGAACTCTGAAAACTGTACAAATACATGAAAATTAAATGACATGCTCCTGAACAACCACTGGGTCAAGAAAGAAATCCAGACAAATATTTTAAAAATGAAAATGAAAACACAGTATATTGGAAACTATGAAATGCAGCTAAAGCAGTGCTGAGGGAAGTTTACAGCAGTAAATGCCTACTTTGAAAAAGTAGAAATATTTACAGTAAACAACCTAATGATACACCTCAAGAAACCAGAAAAGCAAGAACAAACTTAGCCCAACATAAGCATAAGAAATTTTTAAAATCATACCAGGCACAATGGTTCGTGCCTGTAAAAATCACGCCGGGGCAGTGGCTCCCACCTGTAATTCCAGCACTTTGGGAGGCTAAGGCAGGTGGATCACCAGCCTGGCCAACATGGTGAAACCTTGTCTCTACTAAAAAACACAAAAATTAGCAGGGCTTGGTGGAGCACACCTATAGTCCCTGCTATTTGGGGACTGAGGCGGGAGAATCACTTGGACCTGGGAGGCAGAGACTGCTGTGAGCCGAGATCGTGCCACTGCAATCTAGCCTGGGCAAAACAGCGGAAGTCCATCGAAGAGGAATAAGAAGAAGAAGGGAGAAGAGAAGAGAAGAAAAGAGAAGAGAAGAGAAAAGAAAGGAGAGGAGAGGAGAGGAGAGAGAAGAGAAAGAAGAGAAGAGAAGAGAAAGAAGAAGAAGGAGGAGGAGGAGGAAGAGGAGGAGGAGAAAACAAAATAGAAATTTAAAAATATCCAAAGGGCCAATGAAATAAACCTTTTTTTGAAAAGATAAACAACATTCATAAACCACTAGCTAGACAAAAAAAAAAAAAAAAAATAGAGAGAAGACCCAAATAAGCAAAATCAGAAATGAAAAAGCAGGCATTTCAACTGAAATTGCAGAAAAAAGGATGAAAGACCATCAGAGACTCCTAAGAACAACTATATGATAGCAAACTGGAAAAAAATAGAAAAAAATATGTAAATTCCTGGACACACACAAACTATCACTATTGAATCAGGGAGAAATAGAAGACCCAAACAAACCATTAATGAGTAATGAGATTGATATAGGAATACAATGTCTCTCAACAAATAAAAGCTCAGGACTTGATAACTTGACAGCTGAATTTTACTAAACTTATAAAGAATAACTAATATCAATTTTTTTCAAAGTATTCAAAAAATAGAAGAGGAGGGAATTCTTTGTAACTCATCCTGTGAAGCAAGCATTACCCTGATATGAAAACAATTCAAGGATACAACAAAAATAGAAAGCTACCAGTTAATATGATGAATAAAGATGGCAAACTCTTCAACAAAATACTAGCAAACTGAAGGCAACAGCACATCAAAAATATAACATGCCACAATCAAGTAGGATTTTTCCCAGGGATGGAAGGATGGATTTTCACACACAAATCCATAAACACAATACATCACATCAACAGAATGAAATACAAAAAAAAACATACAATCATCTCAATAGATGCAAAAAAAGCATTTGACAAAATTTAACATCTTTTCATGATAGAAATTCTTTTTTTTTTTTTTTTTTTTTGAGACGGAGTCTTGCTCTGTCACCCGGGCTGGAGTGCAGTGGCCGGATCTCAGCTCACTGCAAGCTCCGCCTCCCGGATTTACGCCATTCTCCTGCCTCAGCCTCCAGAGTAGCTGGGACTACAGGCGCCCGCCACTTCGCCCGGCTAGTTTTTTGTATTTTTTTTAGTAGAGACGGGGTTTCACCGTGTTAGCCAGGATGGTCTCGATCTCCTGACCTCGTGATCCACCCGTCTCGGCCTCCCAAAGTGCTGGGATTACAGGCTTGAGCCACCGCGCCCGGCCTTCATGATAGAAATTCTCAACAAACTAGTCCTAAAGGAACATACCTCAACTTAATAAAGGCTGTATATGACAAATCCACAGGTAACATTATACTAAATAAGGAAAAGCTTAAAACTTTTCTGCTAGGGACTGGAACTGGACAAGGATGTTCATTTTCACTATTTCTTTTCAACATGTACTTGAAGTCCTAGCCAATGTAATCAGGAAAGAGAAAAAAATAAAAGGCATCCAAACTGGAAAAGCAAAAGTTTAATTGTTGCTTTGTGCAAATGACATGATCTTATATTTAGATGAACCTAAAGATGCCACCAAAAACACTATTAGATCTGGTAAATAAGTTAAGCAAAGTTGCAGGATACAAAATCAACATACAGGAATCAGGAGCATTTCTATATAATGAGGAAGTAGCTGAAACAGAAGTCAAGGAAGCCATCTCATTTACAATAGCTACAAAATATTAAAGTACATAGTAACAAATTTAACTATGGTGGTGAACGACCTCTACAAAGAGAACTAAAAAACACTGATGTAAGAAATTGAAGAGTACATAAACAAATGAAAGGACATTCCATTCTCATAGATTAGAAGAATTAATATTGTTAAAATAACCAAAGCAATCTACACATTCAATGCTATCACTATCAAAACACCAACTTTTTTCACAGAAAAAAAAAAGTCTAAAATGTGTATGGAACCAAAAAAGAGCCTGAATAGCTAAAGCAATCCTGAGCAAAAGAACAAAGCTGAGGACATTGTACCACCTAACTTCAAAATATAATACAAGGTTAGAGAGGTCAGAGCAACCCCAAAAGCGTAATGTTTGTATAAAAAAGAACACAGGGACCAATAGAACAAAATACAGAATTCAGAAAAAAAAAAAAAAAAACAATTTACAGGTAACTGACTTTCAGCAATGGCACTAACAACATACATTGGGAGGATACTCTCTTCAATAAATGGTACTGAAAAAACTCGTTAGCTATATGCATAAGCTATTCAATTCATTTGAAACTAGACTCCTATCTCTCACTCTATATATATAAAAATCACCTCAAAATAAAAGATTGAAACATAAGACCCATAACTATAACTCTGTGAGAATAAAACATAAGAAAAACCCTCCTGTACACTGATCTAGCCAGAGATTTTATAGCTAAGATCACAAAATCACAAGCAACAAACAAACACTAGAAAAGTGGGTCCATATTGAACTACAGAGCTTCTGCACAGCAAAGGAAACAATCAACGGTGATGAGACGACTTGTTGAGTGGGAGAAAATATTTGCAAACTATTCATCTGACACTATCAGTTATATAACTAAAAGATATGAAAACCTATGTGTACACAAAGGCTCCCTGCAGCGCTATTTGTGATAGCTAAATGGGTAAACAACCCAAATATCAACCAGTGAGAATAAGGAAACACAATACACCATGGAATCCTATGCAGCCATAAAAAAAGAATGAGTTCATGTTCTTTGCAGGGACATGGATGAAGCTGGAAACCATCATCCTCAGCAAACTAACACAGGAACAGAAAATCAAACACCATATGTTCTCACACATAAATGGGAGTTGAGCAGAGAACACATGGACATAGGGAGGGGAACATCATACACCAGGGCCTGTCAGTGGGTTGGGGGCAAGAAGCGGGAGAGCATTAGAATAAATACCTAATGCATACAGGCCTTAAAACCTAGAAGATGGGTTGATAGGTGCAGCAAACCACCATGGCACATGTATACCTATGTAACAAACCTGCACGTCCTGTACATGTATCCCAGAACTTAAAAGTAAAATAAAAAACATATATATATAATATATGTTTTTATAATGAAATATATTCAGCAAGCAAAATTGAGGCACATAATGACACGTGGTACAAGAGGAGTAAACTTATCAAAAGGCTAAGAAGAAAGCAGAAGCAGAAGACCCCATACTGTAGAATCCCAATCATAAGACATGTCCAGAAAAGACAAATCTCTAGAGATAGAGTAAACTTATCAAAAGGCTAAGAAGAAAGCAGAAGCAGAAGACTGAATACTGTAGAATCCCAATCATAAGACATGTCCAGAAAAGGCAAATCTCTAGAGATAGAGTATAAACCAATGGTAATCTAGGGCTGGAAGAGAATGAAGAGTGACTACAAATAGCACAAAGTAGTTTTAGAGATGAACAGAAATATGCTTAAATTAGACTGAGATTATAATTGCATAACTCAGCAAATATGCTATGAAGCATGCAATGTGTACTTAAAATGTGACATTGTGGCTCATCAGGCTACGTTCTGAGCTCAGGGTTCTAGTGAGGTGCCTAAAGCTCAATAACTACATAATAGTATTTGTAGTGTGTGATCAAGAACACTTTATACAGAAATTATCATAGTTGAAAATCTTACCGTTTTCCTTAAAGCATCAAATACAATTTATAAAACACAAAAGGGAAAGAAAGCCTATGGTGCTGTCTGCATTTCATCCTGGCATAGGTGAAACTCTAGCTTCTCGTTTGACTTTTGGTGGCATATATCGGCAGATAGGCATGGTTTTTCAGTGGTTTTGGCTGTAGTAGGGCAGTCCCTGGATAGAAGTTTTCTGGTTTTATTTTTTTGCCTTTGCCCATTGGTGTATCTGAGTTGCCAGTTTCTTCAGCTCCAAGACTACAATATATGGGCAAAGAAACCCATGTTTCACCCCACTCTGTTATCACATCTTTCTTCGGTTCATGAACAGTATGCTTGCTTTCTTCCACCTTCTAGAACTTTCTCCATTTTGTTTTACGTATAATGTCCAGGGATTTTAGTTGTACATATTGGGAAGAATAGAGACGTGTATGTCTAGTCTGTCTTCCCCAGAGCTGAAATGCTTGGTTGTGAATGGATTAAACTGAGATATCTCTAATTTGCCCATTATCCAAGTAGAAACATCAAGTTACTGATATTAGTCCCCATCTGAGACCCTACTCCAGGTGGTGGCATCCCGTCTTGGGCACTGGGACCTTGGCTGCGGCAGCAGGGAGAGATGCTGTCACTCAGGTCTTGGGCTCCTCTCTAGCACAGTGATGTCACCATCTGTGGTGGGGAATATGATTAACAACAAAGTCTCCTGCAAACCCAGGAAATCTCTCTAGAGAGACAGAAGAGAAAGAAAACAGTTTCATTGAAGAATCATTAAACCGCATTGTGATGCACAAAATAGACAATAACTTAGCACATTGCAAGAAAGAAGGAAATCTCACTCTCGTGCTTAGCCAGGCAGTTACAACCAGTGCATGCATGTTCCCGAGGTAAACAGTAACCAGTCCTCAAGGAAGGGACTTGACAGCTCTGTTTTTACATGTCCTTCAACGGTACCCACTGTGTTCGCTAATCAGACTTATGACAAGAAAAGATCCGTGTCTTATAGTTTCTGGAAGGAGTAGGTTAGTAAGTTAGAGCCAGGCACTGGCAGAAGTTGGGCTCCTACCCTCTCATGGGAACTCTCTCCCTTAATGACTCCATTTCAGAGAGATGGCTCCCAGGCCCTTGAGGAAGTTGTTGAAAGCTGTTAAGAGGTTCACTTGAAGATACTTCCATATATCACAAAGGGACAGAGAAGAAACTCATAAGGACAAGTTTTCTTTTAAAAATGCTCTCAAAGAAAAAGGCAGGGTCCCTTTTCCCTTTTACACTGAGATAAATTTGTTTAATTGGTGATTACTCTTGTATCTGCCAATGATTCAATGACCCTCCATCTTCTACTCTCCAGCCTTACCTCTAGTTCAGCCACTCCCTCCTACTCTCTGGTAGACAGCCCTGTGTCTTCCAGCCGCCTTTCTCCTTATATCCTCAATCCTGTTTCCTTAACTCAGGGATTTCTGTGCTCTATCAGGATCCTCCCTCCCTGCATTGCTTCCTGATGCTCTCTGCAGGCTCTGAGCTGGGGCAGCCAGGGGGTCCCCTCCCTTGGATTCAGCTTCCAGGCCACTGTCCTGTGCTCCTGTCAGATACTTTCTAGCGTCTGGACACATTTGGGTCACACAGTGGATCTGGCTCTCTATTTGTGTGATGCTGGAGGGAGTCTGGACCTTGTTGTTTCACATACATAGAAGGTAAAGCTCTAAACTGATTTTGAAATTCTTTGTTATCAATTTTGGACTGAGATAAATTCTCTATTACTTTACAGTGACACAAATATTGTAGCTCAACTTTTGGTAGTTAGAATTTTAGATTATTATTTTCAGTACTGTCATTACCCATATTTAATCAACTTTTAGGAAAGGCATGATGAAGAGATTATCTCACGTTAGAATACCCTTTTGTTTAATTTTTGATTTAGCTCTCTTCCCCCACCAACCTCCTATCTTTCTGTTCTAACCACAGGCATTTTTGGCAGCCATGAGTTTTTATTCTGGGCAACAGGAGTGGCTCCAGAGATGATGGGTCTATGGCCTGTTATACATGGAGCTCTTGCAAGCAAGTCCTGGTGATCAGAAGGTGACCCAAGGCCCCTCCTCAAGGCAGATCACTAAGCCTGAAACAAAGGAAGAACCCTTCCAGGGAAGGAATATTAAGCCTGAAAATTCTTTTGTTCATTCACTCTTCAGGTGTCTTTATCCATTAGTAAGCATGATATATATCCAGACACATAGATGCTTCCTGACATGTCCATGAGTTTAAGGATTACTACTTCTCTCAATGATCCTCATTTTCAAACTTGTTATTTAAGGTTTTATCACCCTCCTGCCAAAAGACATAAGGTCATGCTTAGGCCTTGGCGGCATAAAGGGAGGGTCTCTGATAACCACTCAAATGTACACTGTGAGTAGTTTCAAGGTGCATTCACATTTCTCTGTCCCTTGTAGGTCAGTCCTTGGAGAGACCAGGAAATCCAGAGTTTCCTACAAGAATGGAGATTCTTTAGAAGAAAGTTTCACCTCGAGTCAAGAAAGAGGAATCACATACTCTCAAAGGAAATTGCCCATGACCTCAAGATCTCAAGAATCAGGGGCAGAAAGAAACACTGGGCTGACACAATGGTGGTGGTCCTCTCTCCCATCCAAAAAGCTACCACTGCCTCTAGACCCTCTAAGGATGGGGGCATATCCCGATTCCAATAACTAAAATAGGCAAAGTTAGGAGGATGCAAACTTCTCCATTCTCTGCCAGACACATCTTAGAGAAAACCCATGTATCAATGATGAAGAAAAGTATAGGAAAAAAATTGAAAATCTATTCTAGGCTATTCACAGGTTTTGCTGGTATCCTGGGACCTACATGCATTTCAAGAAGACTAAAGTGTACCAAGCCTGCAGGACATTGAAAAATGAATATCTTAGTCCTAGACTATGGCCTGTCCATTCAGATTCATGATACAGAATTGTCTTTAAAAGATGACTTGCCAAAGTCAGACATCAACTAAGAGGACTACATGTAGAATATAGACAGAGCGATTTTGGACTCTGATGGAACACGGTCAGTTGGCCTGCTAGGGAGAGTCACATACACCAGTGACATGCTACTCAAACTGGTGCACACCACACCCTACTACCAAAGGAATAAGCACATTTCTTCCTTCTGGGTCGGAGGAGAGTGTGAGGGAGAAGAGGAGGGTCCATACAGACATGAGAAGCCCACAGATCCAGATGATCCCCTTGCTGATAAGAATATTAAAGTCTGAATTCAATAATATAGAATCAATGACCCTGGAGCAGATAAGCTTCTAAAGCAGACTTTACCAAGCCTTGTCTGGATCCACCAGAAGACAAGGTTATCACCACACTCTATGTTGGTGATCTGGGTGATGCCATTACTGAGACAGATCTAAATAATCATTTCTAGTTATTTGAAGATCTGAATGATCACTATTGTGCAGACCAGACAGTAGAGAGCTTTCATCCAGGTTTCCACAGGGCAGGCTGCAGAAGTGGCTGCTGAGAAATCCTTTAATAAGTTGATTGCCAAGGGCTGCAAACTCAGTGTAAAATGGAGAGGATCCCAAGCAGCCAGAGGAAAAAAAGACAGAACCACAGGCTGGGATCCAGCTAAGGCCTATTCCAGCACTTCCAGGAACAGGAACTCTTCTCCTCCTCCTGCAGCAGCAGCAGCAGCAGCAGCAGCAGATGTATCTGCCAACCACAGCAAGTAATCCACCCAGGCTCCTCCAGCTGTGGTGAGCATTACCCAGCCACCAGCCCCTGGTGTGTCCTGCTGCTGTTCCCAGGATTTCAGCCACCCATGTTCCATCCAATAGGACCACTGCTTTCCTTTCTTTTTTTTTCTTTTTTTTTTTCAGCTTAATATTTGCAGGTTCTTTTTTTATGTATATACTTTAAGTACAAGGGTACATGTGCATAATGTGCGGGTTTGTTACATATGTATACTTGTGCCATGTTGGTGTGCTGCACCCATCAACTCGTCAGCACTCATTAATTCATCATTTATATCAGGTATAACTCCCAATGCAATCCCTCTCCCCTCCCCCCTCCCCATGATAGGCCCCAGTATGTGGTGTTCCCCTTCCGGAGTCCAAGTGATCTCATTGTTCAGTTCCCACCTATGAGTGAGAACATGCGGTGTTTGGTTTTCTGTTCTTGTGATAGTTTGCTAAGAATGATGGTTTCCAGCTGCATCCATGTCCCTAGAAAGGATGCAAACTCATCCTTTTTCATGGCTGCATAGTATTCCATGGTGTATATACGACACATTTTCTTAATCCAGTCTGTCACAGATGGACATTTGGGTTGATTCCAAGTCTTTGCTATTGTGAATAGTGCCACAATAAACATACATGTGCATGTGTCTTTATAGCAGCATGATTTATAATCCTTTGGGTATATACCCAGTAGTGGGATGGCTGGGTCATATGGTACATCTAGTTCTAGATCCTTGAGGAATTGCCATACTGTTTTCCATAATGGTTGAACTAGTTTACAATCCCACCAACAGTGTAAAAGTGTTCCTATTTCTCCACATCCTCTCCAACATCTGTTGTTTCCTGACTTTTTAATGATTGCCATTCTAACTGGTGTGAGATGGTATCTCATTGTGGTTTTGATTTGCATTTCTCTGATGGCGAGTGATGATGAGCATTTTTTCACGTGTGTGTTGGCTGTATGGATGTCTTCCTTTGAGAAATGTCTGTTCATATCCTTTGCCCACTTTTTGATGGGGTTGTTTGTTTTTTTCTTGTATATTTGTTTGAGTTCTTTGTAGATTCTGGATATTAGCCCTTGGTCAAATGAGTAGGTTGCAAAAATTTTCTTCCATTCTGTAGGTTGCCTGTTCACTCTGATGGTAGTTTCTCTTGCTGTGCAGAAGCTCTTTAGTTTAATGAGATCCCATTTGTCAATTTTGGCTTTTGGTGTTTTAGACATGAAGTCCTTGTCCATGCCTATGTCCTGAATGATACTACCTAGGTTTTCTTCTAGGGTTTTTATGGTATTAGATCTAACATTTAAGTCTCTAGTCCATCTTGAATTAATATTCGTATAAGGAGTAAGGAAAGGATCCAGTTTCAGCTTTCTATTTATGGCTAGCCAATTTTCCCAGCACCATTTATTAAATAGGGAGTCCTTTCCCCATTTCTTGTTTCTCTCAGGTTTGTCAAAGATCAGATGGCTGTAGTTGTGTGGTATTATTTCTGAGGACTCTGTTCTGTTCCATTGGTCTATATCTCTGTTGTGGTACCAGTACCATGCTGTTTCGGTTACTGTAGCCTTGTAGTATAGTTTGAAGTCAGGTAGCATGATGCCTCCAGCTTTATTCTTTTGACTTAGGATTGTCTTGGCAATGCGGGCTCTTTTTTGGTTCCATATGAACTTTAAAGGAGTTTTTTCCAATTCTGTGAAGAAACTCATTGGTAGTTTGATGGGGATGACATTGAATCTATAAATAACCTTGGGCAGTATGGCCATTTTCATGATATTGATTCTTCCTATCCATGAGCATGGTATGTTCTTCCATTTGTTTGTGTCCTCTTTGATTTCACTGAGCAGTGGTTTGTAGTTCTCCTTGAAGAGGTCCTTTACATCCCTTGTAAGTTGGATTCCTAGGTATTTTATTCTCTTTGAAGCAATTGTGAATGGAAGTTCCTTCATGATTTGGCTCTCTGTTTGTCTGTTACTGGTGTATAAGAATGCTTGTGATTTTTGCACATTAATTTTGTATCCTGAGACTTTGCTGAAGTTGCTTATCAGCTTAAGGAGATTTTGGACTGAGACGATGGGGTTTTCTAAATATACAATCATGTCATCTGCAAACAGGGACAATTTGACTTCTTCTTTTCCTAACTGAATATCCTTTATTTCTTTCTCTTGCCTGATTACCCTAGCCAGAACTTCCAACACTATGTTGAATAGGAGTGGTGAGAGAGGCATCCCTGACTTGTGCCAGTTTTCAAAGGGAATTTTTCCAGTTTTTGCCCATTCAGTATGATATTGGCTGTGGGTTTGTCATAAATAGCTCTTATTATTTTGAGGTACGTTCCATCAATACCGAATTTATTGAGCGTTTTTAGCATGAAGGGCTGTTGAATTTTGTCAAAAGCCTTTTCTGCATCTATTGAGATAATTATGTGGTTTTTGACTTTGGTTCTGTTTATATGCTGGATTACGTCTATTGATTTGTGAATGTTGAACCAGCCTTGCATCCCAGGGATGAAGCCCACTTGACCATGGTGGATAAGCTTTTTGATGTGCTGCTGAATCCGGTTTGCCAGTATTTTACTGAGGATTTTTGCATCGATGTTCATCAGGGATATTGGTCTAAAATTCTCTTTTTTTGTTGTGTCTCTGCCAGGCTTTGGTATCAGGATGATGTTGGCCTCATAAAATGAGTTAGGGAGGATTCCCTCTTTTTCTATTGATTGGAATAGTTTCAGAAGGAATGGTACCAGCTCCTCCTTGTACCTCTGGTAGAATTCAGCTGTGAATCCATCCGGTCCTGGACTTTTTTTCGTGGGTAGGCTATTAATTATTGCCTCAATTTCAGAGCCTGCTATTGGTCTATTTAGGGATTCAACTTCTTCCTGGTTTATTCTTGGAAGAGTGTAAGTGTCCAGGGAATTATCCATTTCTTCTAGATTTTCTAGTTGATTTGTGTAGAGGTGTTTATAGTATTCTCTGATGGTAGTTTGTATTTCTGTGGGGTCGGTGGTGATATCCCCTTTATCATTTTTTATTATGTCTATTTGATTCTTCTCTCTTTTCTTCTTTATTAGTCTTGCTAGCGGTCTGTCAATTTTGTTGATCTTTTCAAAAAACCAACTCCTGGATTCATTGATTTTTTGGAGAGTTTTTTGTGTCTCTATCTCCTTCAGTTCTGCTCTGATCTTAGTTATTTCTTGCCTTCTGTGAGCTTTTGAATGTGTTTGCTCTTGCCTCTCTAGTTCTTTTAATTGTGATGTTAGAGTGTCAATTTTAGATCTTTCCTGCTTTCTCTTGTGGGCATTTAGTGCTATACATTTCCCTCTACACACTGCTTTAAATGTGTCCCAGAGATTCTGGTATGTTGTATCTTTGTTCTCATTGGTATCAAAGAACATCTTTATTTCTGCCTTCATTTCGTTATGTACCCAGTAGTCATTCAGGAGCAGGTTGTTCAGTTTCCATGTAGTTGAGCGGTTTTGATTGAGTTTCTTAGTCCTGAGTTCTAGTTTGATTGCACTGTGGTCTGAGAGACAGTTTGTTATAATTTCTGTTCTTGTACATTTGCTGAGGAGTGCTTTACTTCCAATTATGTGGTCAATTTTGGAATAAGTGCGATGTGGTGCTGAGAAGAATGTATATTCTGTTGATTTGGGGTGGAGAGTTCTATAGATGTCTATTGGGTCCGCTTGGTGCAGAGATGAGTTCAATTCCTGGATATCCTTGTTAACTTTCTGTCTCGTTGATCCGTCTAATGTTGACAGTGGAGTGTTGAAGTCTCCCATTATTATTGTATGGGAGTCTAAGTCTCTTTGTAAGTCTCTAAGGACTTGCTTTATGAATCTGGGTGCTCCTGTATTGGGTGCATATATATTTAGGATAGTTAGTTCTTCCTGTTGAATTGATCCCTTTACCATTATGATGTCCTTCTTTGTCTCTTTTGATCTTTGATGGTTTAAAGTCTGTTTTATCAGAGACTAGGATTGCAACCCCTGCTCTTTTTTGTTCTCCATTTACATGGTAGATCTTCCTCCATCCCTTTATTTTGAGCCTATGTATGTCTCTGCATGTGAGATGGGTCTCCTGAATACAGCAGACTGATGGGTCTTGAGTCTTTATCCAGTTTGCCAGTCTGTGTCTTTTAATTGGAGGATTTAGTCCATTGACATTTAAGGTTAATATTGTTATGTGTGAACTTGATCCTGTCGTTATGATATTAACTGGTTATTTTGCTTGTTAGTTGACGCAGTTTCTCTCTAGCCTCGATGGTCTTTACATTTTGGCATGTTTTTGCAATGGCTGGTACCAGTTGTTCCTTTCCATGTTTAGGGCTTCCTTCAGGGTCTCTTGTAAGGCAGGCCTGGTGGTGACAAAATCTCTAAGCATTTGCTTATCTGTAAAGGACTTTATTTCTCCTTCACTGATGAAACTTAGTTTGGCTGGATATGAAATTCTGGGTTTAAAATTCTTTTCTTTAAGAACGTTGAATATTGGCCCCCACTCTCTTCTGGCTTGTAGAGTTTCTGCCGAGAGATCTGCTGTTAGTCTGATGGGCTTCCCTTTGTGGGTAACCCGACCTTTCTCTCTGGCTGCCCTTAAGATTTTTTCCTTCATTTCAACTTTGGTGAATCTGGCAATTATGTGTCTTGGCGTTGCTCTTCTGGAGGAGTATGTTTGTGGCGTTCTCTGTATTTCCTGAATTTGAATGTTGGCCTGCCCTACTAGGTTGGGGAAGTTCTCCTGGATGATATCCTGAAGAGTGTTTTCCAACTTGGTTCCATTTTCCCCCTCACTTTCAGGCACCCCAATCAGACGTAGATTTGGTCTTTTTACATAATCCCATACTTCTTGCAGGCTTTGTTCATTTCTTTTTCTTCTTTTTTCTTTTGGTTTCTCTTCTCACTTCATTTCATTCATTTGATCCTCAATCGCTGATACTCTTTCTTCCAGTTGATCGAGTCGGTTACTGAAGCTTGTGCATTTGTCACGTATTTCTCGTGTCATGGTTTTCATCTCTGTCATTTCGTTTATGACCTTCTCTGCGTTAATTATTCTAGCTGTCAATTCTTCCACTCTTTTTTCAAGATTTTTAGTTTCTTTGCACTGGGTACGTAATTCCTCCTTTAGCTCTGAGAAGTTTGATGGACTGAAGCCTTCTTCTCTCATCTCATCAAAGTCATTCTCTGACCAGCTTTGATCCGTTGCTGGCGATGGGCTGCACTCCTTTGCAGGGGGAGATGAGCTCTTATTTTTTGAATTTCCAGCTTTTCTGCCCTGCTTTTTCCCCATCTTTGTGGTTTTATTTGCCTCTAGTCTTTGATGATGGTGACGTACTGATGGGGTTTTGGTATAGGTGTCCTTCCTGTTTGATAGTTTTCCTTCTCACAGTCAGGACCCTCAGCTGCAGGTCTGTTGGAGATTGCTTGAGGTCCACTCCAGACCCTGTTTGCCTGAGTATCAGCAGCAGAGGTTGCAGAAGATAGAACATTGCTGAACAGCGAGTGTACCTGTTTGATTCTTACTTTGGAAGCTTCCTCTCGGGGGTGTACTCCACCCTGTGAGATGTGGGGTGTCAGACTGCCCCTAGTGGGGGATGTCTCCCAGTTAGGCTACTCAGGGGTCAGGGACCCACTTGAGCAGGCAGTCTGTCCCTTCTCAGATCTCAACCTCCGTGTTGGGAGATCCACTCCTCTCTTCAAAGCTGTCAGACAGAGTCGTTTGCATCTGCAGAGGTTTCTGCTGCTTTTGTTGTTGTTGTTGTTTATCTGTGCCCTGTCCCCAGAGGTGGAGTCTACAGAGACAGGCAGGTTTCCTTGAGCTGCTGTGAGCTCCACCCAGTTTGAGCTTCCCAGCGGCTTTGTTTACCTACTTAAGCCTCAGCAATGGCAGGCGCCCCCCATCCTCCAGCCTCGCTGCTGCCTTGCAGGTTAGATCGCAGACTGCTCTGCTAGCAATGAGAGAGGCTCCGTGGCCATGGGACCTTCCCGGCCAGGTGTGGGATATAATCTCCTGGTGTGCCCGTTTGCTTAAAGCGCAGTATTGGGGTGGGAGTTACCCGATTTTCCAGGTGTTGTGTTTCTCAGTTCCCCTGGCTAGGAAAAGGGATTCCCTTCCCCCTTGCGCTTCCCAGGTGAGGCAATGCCTCGCCCTGCTTCAGCTCTCGCTGGTCAGGCTGCAACAGCTGACCAGCACCGATTGTCCGGCACTCCCTAGTGAGATGACTCCGGTACCTCAGTTGAAAATGCAGAAATCACCGGTCTTCTGTGTCACTCGCACTGGGAGTTGGAGACTGGAGCTGTTCCTATTTGGCCATCTTGCTCCGCCGGTCCACTGCTTTCCTTTCAAGAGAACTCCAGGATCAATCCACTGTGTTGAGTCCTGTGCTGGGCTCCAGGATCCAACCGTCTCAGGACCCCCAGAGGATGGGAGCTTGTTCCAGAAATCACAGCAGCCCCTGTCACAATTTTACCACCTTGCAGCTCTATGGAAGAAACATCACTTTAAAATCCCAATTAATGGTCTGGGCGCCATGGCTCATGCCTGTAATCCCAGCACTTTGGGAGGCTGAGGTTGGTGGATCACGAGGTCCGGAGTTGGAGACCAGCCTGGTCAACATGGTGAAACCGCAGCTCTAATAAAAATACTAAAATTAGCCAGTCATGGTGGCATGCACCTGTTGTCCCAGCTACTCGGGAGGCTGAGGCAGGGTAATCACTTGAACCCAGGAGGCTGAGGTTGCAGTGAGCTGAGATTGTACCACTGCACTCCAGCCTGGGTGACAGGTTGACAAGGCAATACTCCGTCTCAAAAAAAAAAAAAAAAAACAAGATGAGAAAGGACAAAGGTTACCCCTCCCCTCAGAACAACTATGACAGAGAACCCTGTTCTTCAAGGACTGCAGATGTCAACCCAGGTTACATGTGAGAACTGCCCAGGGAGATTTTCACAAACACAATGGCCTGTTCCAATAGAACATATTTCTTATACCTGTTTCTCTACATTTCTTGGGATGAGTTTATCAAAACCATTTTACTTCTCATTAGAAATGCCAGTTTGACACGTCTTTCTCTCAAACAACTTTTGTCATTAATATATACACACCCCCACCTTATTTTTCACTTTTCCAACTCAGAGAGATATAGAAAAAAATAAATCAACCAAAGTGTGTTTCCTCACTCGACAATCAATACAGAATACTTCTGTGACCTCTGTCACCAAAATGTATGGAGATTTCTCTGCATCAAGAGCCAATTCTGCACCAAACACCGGCTAGGAGTTGAATAATTCAATTCCATTCTGACACCACCTACCTGGAGCTTTAGGGCCTTCTGTCGGTGTGGGCACCCCACCTTCCAGGACATGCCATGTATCCAGCTATCCAGAAGCTCCAGGAACCCCTTCATTTTGGGCTTCCCTGCAAGCTTCACTAAATAAGCACGATTGATTAAATCACTGTTTATTGGTGATCAACTTAACTATCAGCCTCTCTGCCTCCTCACAGGTTGGGGTGGGGCTAACAAAGGGTCCTGTTAGAGTGAAATTGTATCTACAGGCATCATCCAGGTGAAGAAGTGGCATTGCTTCTACATGTGGAGAGAGGACGCCTGTTCCTAGGCTGCAACACTGATTCTGTGGTGCAAGAATTCTGCTGGCTTCATTTAACAATTCTCTCCAGTTCCTCTCTGTCTGTTAAATTAGTGAAAGGTAAATAAATATTGGGACCCCAAAATCACTCATCTAAAGGGAAATGTCAAGGTGGGAACTGCTTAGGGCAAATCTGCCTTCCATTCTATTCAAAGTCATCCTTCTGCTCACTGAGAAAAATGTGTATCCAGTTGCCTCCTTTGGAAAGGCTAATCAGAAACTCAAAAGAATGCAACCTTGGCTGGGTGCAGAGGCTCATACCTGTAATCCCAGAACGTTGAGAGGCCAAGGTGGGTGGATCACCTGAGTCAGGAGTTCAAGACCAGCCTGGCCCACATGGCAAAACCCCATCTCTACTAAAAATACAAAAATTAGCTGGGCATATTGGCACACACCTGTAATCCCAGCTACTTGGGAGGCTGAGGCAGGAGAATCACTTGAACCCAGGAAGCAGCGGTTGCAGTGAGCCGAGATTGTTCCACAGCACTCCAGCCTAGGTGACAGAGCAAGACTCCGTCTTGAAAAAAAAAAAAAATGCAACTGTTTGTCATGCCTTTGCTTAGAGTTGTCCCACCTTTCGGGACTGAACCAATGTTCATCTTGCATAGATTGATTAATATCCCATTTCTCCCTAAAAATGTATAAAACCAAGCTCTGCCTTGACCACCTTGAGCACATGTCATCAGGGCCTCCTGAAGCTGGGTCACAGGCATGCACCCTTAACCTTGGCAAAATTAACTTTCTAAATTGACTGAGACCCATCTCAGATACTTGGAGTTCACTGTAATGTAAATGGGGAGCTGAGCAAGAAGACAAGAGGCAGATGAGAACAAAGGTAGCCTTTATTGGACTCGCAGGTGAGGTTCACTGGTCCTCTAGGGGGAGGGCTAAGGAAGTCACGCTGGGGGCGGGTATCAGGGGCCTTTTAAAGGGCAAGGTAGGCGGGGTTTGTAGGTTTTGGTTTTCCTGAGTTAGGTTTTGATTTCTGGGGAATGACGTGTCCAGGAGCTTGTGCAGAGCGGGGGTTCTTTGGTGGGCATGGGCTTTTTTCGTGGGCTGAGAGTCTTAGCAGGAAGTGAAGGGCAGGAAGTCCTAACAAAAGGCCTGCAGGAAGACCTAACAAAGGGTCTGCCATGCCGGGTGATATCACCATGTTGGGTCTAGATTCCTGCCTAACATTCCGACCTCTTTCTAATAAGAAAAAGGGGCGATGTATTCATCTGGCTGCTTCCTGCTGATATAGGCCATTGTGGGGTTCTTCAGAGGTCGGAACTTGGGTATAAGGGTGGAGTAGCATCTGACTGAAAGTGACCTGGGAGACTTCTTTCATGCGCTCCTGGATGAAGTGGAGGACACAGGGAGCTATGAGTAGCAAGAAGCCAATGATTAGTAAGGGGCTTAGAAAGGGTAGGACCCAACCGGCCATAGATGACTGTCACCATCCAAGTGAGGGCCCCGACCCAAGGTTTTTCTGGTGGAGTCCTTCCCAAATCTTTTCTAGAGTGAGGAGATTGGTTTCTACTAGTCGTGACTCATTGATATAGTAGCAACATTCTTCATTGAGGAACATGCAGGTGCCGCCCTTATTGGCCGTAAGGAGGTCGAGTGCCCGACAGTTTTGGGCTGCCACCTGGGCAACCGAGGTGATCTGTCATTGGAGGGAGGCCAAGGACTCTGCAGAAGCTTCGATTGCTACCTGTAATTGGGCTGAAAGGTCTTGAGAGGTCTGGACAGAATGAGTTAGGGCTCCAGCTCCTAGGCCAGAGGCTACGAGGGATGAGGCTAAAGAGACCCTGATCATCAATGGAAGGAATACTGCCCTTGCCTGGTGGGGGCAGGAAAGGGGCAGAAGGGAGGATAGCTTGGCCTCACTGTACAGGGTGAGGCTGGGGACTAGGGTGATGGGAATGCATAGGGTAGTGTTGGAAGCCTTGAGAGTTTTTGACAGGGTGGAATTGCACCAAAAATACCAACCAGGGGGGCAGTTAGATTTGGAGGCACAGATCCTGTCCAGTTGCACCAGGAAGCATTGGGGGTGGAGTAGCAAAAGGGGAGTTGTCTAAGTGGGTCTTGGAACAAGGGAATTCCCCCAGGGTTCGGCCGGGAAGGGGAGAGAGGGTTAGGTTAGAGGAGTTAAAAGGGCTGGGTAAGGGTACCGCAACCAGTGGGGCCCTATTCAAGGCTGCACACAGGAAATGAGAGATGTTGTGTATATTGGCCATTTGCACTACTTGAGCTCCTTCCCCGACTAGGGTTAGCCAGGAAAAAGCGTTGCTGCTGTCCTGGAGCTTGCTGCCTGGGCCAGCTAGACCTGAGATGGCCTTTTCCTGTTGTTTGATGTCGGAGGCCAGGCTGACATGGCTGCTCACAACCCTGACGTAGGATCTAAAGATCTTGAGTTGGGCCACAGGATAGGAGTCACGGGCCCCTTGATAAAGGCTAGCCTCAACCCCTGACACCCACCTCGGGTCCCAAGGGTCAGGGATGGTGAGGAATAATGCCCACTTGTCTCAAAATGTCAACTTGTCATACGTGTCACTCCTAACCAGTTGCACAAAGGAAGTGGGCTGCTGCCAGAGGGTTCCTCTGTTGTCCAGATGGGTCCAGTGCATGTTGCAGTAGTGATAAGAACAGCCTCCATTGGTCTCAACCCAAGTGGATCAACAGGCATCATTTGTATAATCATATACGAAACAAATGACTGGGTATGGAGGGGGGTATTTTGGGGGAATGCTTTGGAAGGAGGAGAAGTTAAAGGTTACTCGACTTTGGTACCCCAGGGGCTGGCAGTCTACTGTGGCTATGGTAAGGGAGCCCCCACTCCTTTCTTGGGCCCCACTATTTCCTTAGGTCCAGGTCTCAGAAAGGTAGAACCTCCACCGGAATGGATCGGTGGGGGGAGTTTGGGCAGGAGTCTTACCTAGACTTGGGAGGACTAGATGGCCAAGGAAGGCTAAGCAGAGGGTCGTTACCTGTTCATGTGAGTCGTAACTTGGTAGGGGTAACAACCTGAGTGGTCCAATTGGAATCATGTTGGGTGGATGCCTTTTTCAGCTGGGACAGGTGATACCAGGAGGGAAGACCAAGGAGCTTGGCAGTGGTGGGAGTGGTGAGGATCACAGGATATGGTCCTTCCCACCGTGGAGGTAAGGCTCAGGGTTGCAGCTGCTTGACCAGGACCAGGTCTCCAGGTGCTACGACGGTGGGATTCTCAAGGTTTGGGGATGCGGTGTCCGGAGCCGTGAGGCCCGGAAATTGCCGCGGCCTCTGTTGCTTAAGCCCCGCATTGCGGAGACAAGATGGCGCACTTCCTGGTTCTTCATCATCAACTTTTCCCGTGCACGCGAACTTTTCCCACGCGCACGTAGATAACTTCCCGCGCCCGGGAAAGACTAAGTCTACCAAGCATGCGCCTGGTGACATCTCATTATTCTCCTCCCTGCCTGCTCTGCCGCACTTCCTCTTCCCTGCCAGCCTATATAAGGCATTGCACCGCCGCCATTAAACGAGACTTGATCAGGATACTGTCTTGTCTCCATTTCTTGTGTCTCTTGTCTCTCTAAATTCCCACCCCCTCCTCCAAGGTCTGTGTTAACGATCCCGCTGGACGGGACAATGCGGGTGCAGGGAGACACCGGTCCGTGTGTTTTCTCAGAAGCTCATGAAGGAGGGTTAAGTAAGGGAGGTAGGAGCCTAAGGGAGGGAAGAGGGCTAGCAGCTCCTGGAAGAGAAACAGGCATCCGTACAGCAGCTCAAAAGGGCTGAGCCCTGTGGCGGCCCATGGAGCTGCCCTAAGACAAGTAAGAGCCAAGGGAAGGAGAGTCACCCATGAGAGGCAGGTTTCTAGAGTGAGCTTGGTTAGATGCAGTTTAAGGAGACCATTTGCATGTTCTACCTTTCCAGATGACTGTGGATGGTAGAGAATGTGGAGCTTCCAGGTAATCTCGAGTGCAGCCGCAACCTGCTGGGTGAGTTTAGAAATGAAAGCCAGACCATTGATTGGATGGTTCGGGGGAGACCAAACCTGGGAATGATGTGCTCTAGGCAAATGGTTGCCTTGACTTCTGCAGTCTCTCAAGTGGTGGGGAAGCCTCGATCCATCCTGAGAAGGTGTCAGCCAAGGTCAGCAGGTAGTGGGATTTTTTATGGCGGGGCATGTGGGTAAAATCAAGTTGCCAATCTTCCCCTGGCTGGTGGCCCCTTAGCTGATGAGTGGGCCCTGGGTGCCTGAGCCTACCTTGGGGGTTAACGGCCGAACAGGTGGCACATTACTGATGTACCTTCCTAATTTGGGCATGCAGTGAGGGTAGGTGAAGGATGGGTTCCAGGAAGTTATGCATAGCCTTAGGCCCTATGTGGAGAGAGCGGTGTATTTCAGTCAATATATGCACTGCCTGAGTCTGGGGGAGCACTACTCTGCTGTCAATGGACACCCACCCATCCTCGCTCTGGGTAGCACTGGGATGGGCCATCAGGGTTTGAAGTTCCTGGGGAGGGTAGTCAGGGGAATATGTGGGGGAAAGAAAGAGTAAAGGCGCTGGGGTAGGGGAGGAAGTGAGGGCAGTGGCCCATGTGGTGGAATCAGCTAGGTTGTTACCCTGTGACACAGGGTCCTTAGAATGCTGGTGGCTTTTACAGTGGATGATGGCTACCTCCTTGGGGGCCTGGAGAGCATCAAGCAACCTCTTTATAAGTGGTCCATTGACTACTGGCATCCCTTTGGTGGTAAGGAACCCACATTGCTGCCAGAGAAGGGAGTGGGTTTGTGCAATAAGGTAGGCATATTTAGAGTCCGTGTAGATATTAACTCGCTGCCCTTCAGAGAGAAGTAAGGCACAAGTAAGTGCAGTGAGTTCAGCCTTCTGGGAGGTGGTGCCTAAAGGCAAGGGCCTGGTTTCAACCATCTGGGTTGCTGTTACGACAGCGTAGGCCACCTGCCGGCGGCCATCGGGGGTTAAGACAGAACTCACATCCACGAACAAGGTACGGTCTGGGTGTTCTAATGGCTGTTCAGAAAGACCGAGGTGGGCGGGTGGCAAGGTGGTGAGAACCTCTGGGCAGGAATGTGTGGGGGCAGAATCGCACCCTGGAGTGGGTAAGAAGGTAGCGGGGTTTAGAGGGGGTGAGGTAGTGAGGGTGATGTGAGGGTTTTCAATGAATAGCACGTGGAACTGTTGAAGCCGGGATGGGGTGAGGTGGCTGAGACACTTGTGTGTGATGAGATCTGACAGTCGGTGAGAAGAGTAGACAGTGAGAGGGTTTCCTAGGGTGAGCTTGAGGGCCTCCTTGGTAAGTTCTGTGGCAGCTGCCAGGGCTCGCAGACAAGGTTGCCAGCCCTGGACCGTGGGGTCTAACTGCTTGGAGAGATAGGCCACAGCCTGGTATGTGGACCCAACTGGCTGGGCTAGGAGGCCAGTAGCTACCTTTTGGTGTTCCTCAGTGAATAGATGGAAAGGCCAAAGGGGGTTGGGGAGAGAGAGAGCAGGGGCAGAAAGAAGACAGTCCTGAAGCTTCTTGAAAGAGTTGGCAACCAATGAGGGGTCAGACAGCAGTCCGGTGGGTGCTTCCTTGGCAGCCTGGTAGAGGGGCTTGGCTAGGACTCTGAAGTTGGGAATCCAATGCCTTAAATACCCTACCAGTCCTAGGAAGGACAAGGTCTCTTCCGCATCCTGAAGAGGCTGGAGAGTTTCAATGAGGCTTATTCTATCCGCTGTGAGGCTTTTTGTAGTGGGTGTGAGGAGTATACCTAGGTAGGTGACAGTAAGGGTACAAAGCTGAGCCTTGGCCGGGGTAACCCGGTAACCTCGGTTGCCAAGAAAATTTAAAAGTGTAGCAGTATCTGCAAGGGAGCTCTCCCAGGAGGGACTACATAGTAATAAGTCATCTACATATTGCAATAGTGTGCTGTAGGTAAGGGAACAGAGGACAACATCCTGTGCCAGTGCCTGTCTGAAAAAATGGGGGCTATCTCAGAACAATTGAGGCAAAACAGTCCAAGTCAGCTGGGAAGAAATATCAGTGTCTGGATCTTCCCATGTAAAGGCAAACAGAAAGTGACATTCGGGATGTAGGGGAATGGTGAAGAAGGCATCTTTTAGGTCAAGGACAGTAAAATGAGTGGTATCAGGGGGAATGCATGAGAGAAGTGTATATGGGTTAGGAACAACTGGAAAGGTGGGGACTACTGCCTCATTGATGAGGTGTAGATCCTGCACGAGGCAGTAGGCCCTGGAGATTTTCTGTACAGGCAGGATAGGAGTATTGCATGGTGAGTTGGTAGGGACTAGAATGTGTTGCTGGAGCAGGCACATGATGATGGGTTTTAGTTCCTGTCAGTGCTCAAGGGAGATAGGGAACTGGGATCTAGAGGGAAACTTGGAGGGGTCCTTCAGCCAGATGCGGTCTGGAGTATGGTGCTGGGCAATGATCGGGGTGGAGGTGTCCCACACCTTAGGGTTAATGGGGACTGGAAATGGGAGTGGGGGGTCAGCCTAGCGGGGTTTATCAGGTAAGAGGAATGCGAGGTGCAGGGAGGGGTTGGGCCGGAAGTGAACTGAGGCCCCTAGCTTGGAGAGGAGGTCTCGTCCTAACAAAGGGACTGAGCACGAAGCAATGATGAGAAATGAGTGCGAGAAAAGGGAGCCATCCAGGCAACAAGACAGAGGAGGAGTCTGACGGTAGGTGGAGGGAGTACCATCAATTCCCATGACCGTGACAGCGGAGGGGTGGCTGCGGCCACTGAAGGAAGGCAAAACAGAGTAGGTAGCCCTCGTGTCCATAAGGAAGGATATGGACTTACCTACTACCTGGAGCATAACCCTGGGCTCGGCAAGAGTAAGAGGGGTTCCCGTGTCTGGGCCTCTTCAATCTGCATTGGTGTCGAGGAGCTGGAAGGCGCCTCCAGTACCTGGAGGAGGGTCATCACATGGAGGTGTAGTGACCATCCTCAGGTTGGGGCAGTCTGACTTCCAGTGGCCCATTTGCCAACAGTTCAGACAGGGGCGAGTTGGCTCCTTTGGGTTGGGGCACTGCTTGGCCCAGTGGCCTTCATTGCCACACTTGAAGCAGGCACCAGGTGGCACTCGGGGAGTACCTCCTCTCTGAGAGCTCCTGGAGCTGGCCAGCCTCAGGGCTGCTACCAAGGCCTGGGTTTGGAGTTGTACCTTCTGTTTTAGCCTGGCCTGTCGCTGGGCCTCAGCTGCTTCCTCCCTGGAGTTGTAGACCTTGAAGGCCAGTTTGACTAAATCCTGGATGGGAGTTTGGGGGCCGTCCTCCACCGTTTTTAGTTTTTTCTGGATATCCTGAGCCAACTGAGAAATAAAGTACGTAGCTAGGACGGTTCCTCCTGTGGGGGAGGAAGGGTCAAGGTGGGTGTACTGAATGAGTGCCTCAGTCAGTCGGTTAAGAAAAACAGCCAGATTCTCATCTGAGCCTTGGACTACCTCCTTTAATTTATCAAAGTTGACTGACTTATTGGAGGCTGCCTGCATGCCGGCAAGAAGGCACTGGACCATCATGTCTCGGCGGTGACAGCCTGCCTGCCCAACTTGGTAGTCCCAGTCGGGCTTGGCCGAGGGCACCACCTTGGTGCCAACTGGCATGGCGGGGTCAGTTAAATGAACCTGGTCTGCATGCTGCCTGGCTGCTGCTAGGATATGCTCCTGTTCCTCAGGGGACAGTGTTGAGGTCATAACGACATGGAGATCATGCCAGGTGAGGTCATACACCTGGCATAGATATCTGAACTATTTGATATAGTGTGGGGTTGTCTGAGAAAGAGCCTACACACTCTTCAATCTTAGACAGGTCTACCAGCAAAAACGGCACATGGACCCGGACCACTCCTTCGGCGCCTACCACTTCCTGCAAGGGGCACAGGAGGTCGGTCCTCGACCAAGTATGGGCTGAGACCAGGGAGGAGGAGGAGGAGGCAGGAGAGACAGTGTCCGTCAGGTTTGGCGGGGACACAGGAGGGGTGTGGGGAAGGGGTGGTGTTGACGAAGACAGAGACAATGACGGGTCAGGGTAAGGGGGAGGTTGAGCGGGGGACCGAAGTGGGGGGCAGGGAAAGAGTATCAGGAGGCTCAGAGAAAGAGGAAGAATCGTCCTTCTCCTTGCTTGAGGAAGTAGATTTCGCGAGCAAGACCTGGGCCAATGAACATCGGGCACAGACATCTGGGCGGGAGCGCAAGTCCCAAAAGGCCTGAACGTAGGGTACCTCGGACCATTTGTCTAGTCTCTTGCAGAAGTGGTCAGATCCATGAGAATGTTGAAGTCTAGAGTGCCCTCTGCAGGCCACTGAGACTGATTATCCAATTTATACTGCGGCCACGCCACTGTACAGAAGAAAATAAGCCACTTTCATTTCAGGTCTTGGCTGAGACCTAAAGTCTGGAAATTAGCCAAGAGGCACCCCAGAGGGGATTTTGGGTCTGGTTTGGACTGGGCAGCCCCCATGGTCCTGAGGCAAGCAGTATGGAGGCAATGGGAGTGTCCTCCCACTGCCATGCGGAGTGTGGGGTACGGTGGCTTCCGGGGAGGTCAGACGTCTCCTAGTCCCCAGTGCCAGGGTCACAAGCGACGGACAGGGGAAGCCCTGAGGCCCGCGCATTTTGGGCAGGGATTCCTGGGGCCTGCAGGACGGGGGAAAACTTACCCAGCAGTGATCGAATCAAGTCCTGATTTTGGTGAAACCGCTCCTGGCACGGAGAGGAGGTCCGGGCTCAGAGGAAAGGAGAGCCTACCCAGACCTGTGGGGGTCAGGGGAGGGGTCTCCTCCTGGGTTTTCGGCACCAATGTAATGTAAATGGGGAGCCAAGCAAGAAGACACCAGGCAGATGAGAACAAAGGTAGCCTTTATTGATCTCGGGGGTGAGGTTCACCGGTCCTCTAGGGGGATGGCCGAGGAGTCGCACTGGGGGCAGGTATCAGGGGCCTTTTATAGGGCGAAGTAGGCGGGGTTTGTAGGTTTTGGTTTTCCTGAGTTAGGTTTCGATTTCTGGGGAATGACGTGTCCAGGAGCTTGCCCAGAGCGGGGGTTCTTTGGCGGGTGCAGGCTTTTTTTGCATGCTGAGAGTCTTAGCAGGAAGTGAAGGACGAGAAGTCCTAACAAAGGGCCTGCAGGAAGACCTAACAAAGGTCCTGCCATGCCAGGTGATACCGCCATGTTGGGTCTAGATTCCTGCCTAACATTCACAAGTTTCACCACCAGCTCCACAAGTATCCCAGCCCTTCTCCTTTGTCTGTTCTGGCTGCAGCTTTCTCCCTGCCCTTCCCACTCCAGGTCATCTCACGTGGGACTTTATCATTCTGATGAGTAGTCTGAAATTATGCTAATGCCATGATAAACTATTTTGAGTGGGCGTTTGAGGCTTTTTTTTTTTTTTTGAAACAGAGTTTCCCTCTTATTGCCCAGGCTGGAGTGAAGTGGCACAATCTCGGCTCACTGCAACCTCCCCATCCCTGGTTCAAGTGATTCTCCTGCCTCAGCCTCCTGAGTAGCTGAGATTACAGGTGAATGCCACCACGCCCAAGTAATTTTGTATTTTTAGTAGAGACGGGGTTTCACCATGTTGGTCAGGCTGGTCTTGAACTCCTGACCTCAGGTGATCCACCCACCTCGGCCTCCCAAACTTCTGGGATGACAGGCATGAGGCCATTTAAAGACATTAAATACAAAATTTTGACCATCTATTTGAGAAAAAAGGAAAGCAATGTTAATTATATCACCTCAGGCCTGTTAGAATGGCTCTTATCAAAAAGACTAATGATTTCAAGTGTTGCCAAGGATATGGAGAAAAGGAAACCTTTGTACCCTGTTGGTGGGAGTGTAAAGTAGTACAGCCATTCTGAAAACGGTATAGATGTTCTTCAAAAAGCTAGAAATAAAAGTGTCCTATGAGCTAGCAATTCCACTTTTGGGTATTTATCAAAAAGAATTTAAATTAGTTTACTGAAGAGAGATACTTACCCTCATGGTTATTTTGGCATTACTGACAATAATCAAGATATGGAAGGAACCCAAGTGTCAATGGATGAATGAATAAAGAAAATGTGGGCCAGGACTCACGCCTGTAATCTCACACTTTGGGAGACCAAGGCAGGTGGATGCCTTGAAGTAAGGAGTTCAGGACGAACCTGGCCAACATACCTGCCTCTACTAAAAATACAAAACTTGGCTGTATTTTTACAGCCATTTTTACAGGTGGTGGGCACCTGTAATCCCAGCTACTTGGGAGCAGGAGGTTGAGGCAGGAGAATCACTTGAACCCAGGAGGAGGAGGTTGCAGTGAGCCAATATCACGCTATTGCACTCCAGCCTATGCAACAGAGCAAGACCCTGTCTCAAAACAAAAGAAAGAAAGAAAGAAAGAAAGAAAGAAAGAAAGAAAGAAAGAAAGAAAGAAAGAAAGAAAATGTGATGTATATACACAATGGAGAACTTATTTAGCCTTTAAAAAAAGAGGAAAATTATGTCATTTGTGATAACTTGGATTTAACCAGAGAATATTCTGCTACGTGAAGTAAAACAGGCACAGAAAGACAAATACTGTGTAATCTCACCTATATGTAGAATCAAAAAGGTTGATCTCACATAAGCAGTAAATAGAGACTAGAAAGGTGGCAACCAGAGGCTGGGTCAGGGGGATGGGAGGAATATGGAAAAAGACATTTATGGAAGGGTACAAACTTTTATTTAGACTGGAGGAATAAATGTGTTCTATTGCACTGCATGGTGAACACAGTTAATAATGAACTGTACATTTCAAAATTATAATATTAAATTTTTAATATTCTCGCAACAAAAAAGATGCTAAATTGGTGAGTGGATGGCTATGTTAAATGACTTGACTGAATCTTTCCATAATGTATACATACATCAAACATCACATTGTATCTCATAAATATACAATAATTTTTTTCAATTGAAAAGAAAAGACAGCCTGTTCCATCTAGTGATATTTATCTTTGATCTTCAGCCACCACCCAGTGATCACCTTCAGCGTGAGGAAGAAAGCAGAGGGGTGAGAAGCTATCACTTTGCCTTTGGAGCCCAAATGAGGACTTAGCTCCTGGCTGTGGGTGGGAATGCGTTCTTTCACAGAATTCTCCCTAAATTAGGGCCTGGCCCTCTACAAAAACCTTGGCATTCCCCACCAAGTTCCCCACCCACTGCACTTGGTCTGCTGCATGGCTGCTCTCAAAGGAGCTGAGACTGAAACTTGAGGTTGAAGAGCCACCTACTAGGTGGGAGGATTCTGGATTCCATAGGGTGGTACTTTTTTAAAAAACTCAGAGCATTTTCTTTAGGTCAAGCAGGCAGCATTTCTGGTACTCAGTGGCAAACACACCACAGTACACACATGCACACACATTACACATATACAAACACCATACACACATGTTACACATACACAAACACCATACACTCCCCACACACACGCATGCACACCCCCACACACCCTCCACACAAACCACACACCACACACACATGCACACACGCTACACACATATGCACACAAACACAACACACACATACATGCACACAAACACACATGCACACCACATACACACATGCACTCACACCACACACACCACACACATATGCACACACAGCACACACCCCTACACTAAACATACCTTATACACACACACACACCACAACCACCACATACACACCACAGTACACACATCACACACACCACACAAACTACACACACACTACATACACACTACACACATGGACGCAGAAACTACACGCAAGCTGGCACACACACACTACACATACACACATACACACACACACACATTGCAAGCAACATTTTAATCTATTTGAGTGTATTTCATCCCAGGAGTGATCAGTCCCATCCCCGATTCAATCTGGTTAATTTGTTTTCTTCTCATGGTAATACATGGAAATTGAGTTTCATATGCCTGGCAAGAGCACACACTACGTATTTTTTCTTATTGTATTAGTCCATTTCCACACTGTTACAAAGATACTACCTGAGACTGGGTAATTTATAAATAAAAGAGGTTTAGTTGACTCAGTTCAATTAATTGTTTCCTGGGGAGGCCTCAGGAAACTTACAATCATGGCGGAAGGTAAAGGAGAAGTAAGCACCTTTTTCATAAGGCGGCAGGAGAGTGTTGAATATAAAATGCTCCAGGAGTAAATGCTCTGTGCCATGAAGTAAAACCAGCACTCAGGCAAAAGTTTAATTCTCTTAGCAAGGCAATTTACTTCTGCAGAAGGGTGCCACTTCCGTCAATCAAGATCGCAAGTGCACAGGGAACAAAGGCGACTGGGGGTTTTTGTATCTTTAACACAATCCCTACTTCTGTGTCCCTCCCTGATGGGCTGGGGTCAGATCGCACAAACTGAGCTGATCTGATTGGCTACTTGTACATATTTTTCTAAATATAGAAGAAGAGGGGACATGAGGTACAGAAATGGAGTGTGTGAGATGTGCAGTTTCATAGGAACAATGGGTGCAGGTAACCAAGGGAACAGAGGTGAGTTACTGATTAGAGCTTACAGGAAAGGGGTAGGTTGTTATACAGTAACTAGAGGCAAGGAGGAACAGGGAAGTTGAGTTTGAGAACAAAAGACAAGGAAGTTAGCGGCTAAATTTTTGAAAAGAAACAGAGAAATTCATTGCATTTCACAATTCCTCCCTTTTAAATTTTCTTACGATTTTTCTCTTAAAACTTTTTTAACAAGTCTTGGCTTTGCCATTCGATTTGACCTTCTAAAAGGAAAAGCTTACTTGAATAAGGTGGAAGAGAACTAAGTGAGGCTTTAGTAAGTGATGTTTGTACAATCTTTTGTATTAGCCCACGGATGCATAGTATGTCACATCACCTAACAAGAATGAGTATACCTATTACGATTGCAAGAGAAATAATAATTGAGGCCATGATTCCTTTCTGTTTACCAAACTACTTCCTAGCCATCCTGAAATAAGGTCATTGACTCCAGAGTTTTTAGCTAATTCATTAGATAAAGTGGTAAGTCTTTGTAAGGCCTTTATTATGCTCCCACTGGGAGCAGTGTTGTTTGGGATAAAGGTGCAACATTGGTTTGTTTTTTGTTTGTTTGTTTGTTTTTTGAGACGGAGTCTCGCTCTGTTGCCCAGGCTGGACTGCAGTAGCGCGATCTCAGTTTACTGCAAACTCCGCCCCCCCCGGGTTGATGCCATTCTCCTGCCTCAGCCTCCTGAGTAGCTGGGACAACAGGCATCCACCACAATGCCTAGCTAATTTTTTGTGTTTTTAGTAGAGACGAGGTTTCACCATGTTAGCCAGGATGGTCTCCATCTCCTGACCTCGTGATCTGCCCACCTCGGCCTCCCAAAGTGAACACTGGGTTTTAATTATAATGCAAACCCCACCTTTTTCAGGTGATAACATGTCCCGAGCTATTCTGTTTTCTCAAGTCATTTGGCTAGGCCCTAATTGGTTAATTATTCATTTGGTAGCATGCTTGGTGTATGCTGATTCTAATCAGAATCAGCATACATATACATTCAGCATTTAGAATTTAGAATCAGCATTTAGAATCAGCATTCTAAACAGTTGCTGATTCTAATAGATGTAATTTATCCAAGTTACATTTTTATTAATAGTTACTTGAGAAAATATGGATTTAAATCTTGCAGCTATTTGGTCACAGGCTGTGAACCTTTAGGCACTCTTTGTGGGACTCTAATGATGTCTATGTAAACTTGAGAGTCAAAAGACCCGTAAGAGGCTTTTCTTATTTTTTTGGTGTTGTGGTTTTTCTTTTTCTGGTTGATGAAATCCCAGGGTGAAAGGGATAGCCAATTGGACAAGAGCGCAAGTACTGCTCTAGTTACCTGGCAGAGTGTCCAGTAAGGGTCCACCACAATATCATCATACATCTGCTCAAGGATGACTAAGAGCAGACTGATGGGTAAGCTCTTGGAAAGGCTTAAGCTCACTGCATCCTGTTAAGCTTCCAATGAATACCAAATTCTCCCCCTGTGGTGACAGACATGAGGTGAAATTGACATGGGGAAACAGAAGCTGAATGGCCCTCAGGGGCTGACCTGCTGGGTGTTGGACTTTGGGATATAGTTGAGAGAGAGCTTGGCATGATTTGTTGCCCCAAGCTGTAGAATCCTGAAAGACAGCTACCATACAGCCCATGCCTAGTCGACTGGGAGACTCTCTGAGTGGAAAGGGGATGATCTGGGCTTCTGGCCAGCCTTGTGCACAAGAATAACAATTGCTTTTATTTAATGTGCAGACAAAATATTTGATCCATTCCAAGCAGGCATTTACAGCTTGATATCTTGTTTCAGTTGCTAAAGTTTGCCTTAGATCATCTACTTCTACAATATCTACTTTAGTATTATCATTAGGTATAGAAGAGATGACAGTCTGATTAGAAGAAAGCTCAAAAGGAAAAGAGAAGGAAGGGGGTGAAGAGAATGAAGGATTAATAAAATGCATTTCAAAAGACCCTATGAGGTCTGTCCCAGCCAAGTTGACTCCTATGCCATAGAAGCAACTTAAAGTAGGTTTAGGGTCAGTAGAGGTGGGAATGAGAATAGAAATTTGTACAGCATTACATTGGTTATACTGGCAATCGGGGGAGGTGCTCTCTTTAGTGAAATGAATGTATGGTTTTAAGGATATACAACCACCCACTGATGAGGTCCAGCCTTGATATCTGGTTGTCCATAGGACATTATTTCAGCTATGACAGACTTGTTTTCCTACATTTGTTAAGGAACAAGAGTCTTGGTAGGGACAGCCTTTCACCTTAAAGGGGCAGAGATACCTTTCTGAGGCTGAGAGCTGCCTCTGACTTTGGAGAACTCTACAGGGTATGACTAGACAAGCATTAAATGTGATAACTTGGAGTGAGCTTGATTTAGTTACATTAATGACAAAGTGGTCAGCATTGGAAGGGGAAAAGAAGGAAGACTAATAGAATAGATGGAAGAGAGTTCAATTTTTCTTAGCTTTAGTTTGAGGGAGTTTTTCCCTGGAATAATGGCCCAAGACTTCAAGGGTAGTGGTGCTTTCTTGACTCAGGTGTGATAGGTCCATCCTTTCTCTGCTGTCTGGACTGCAGTTTCAGTGGTGGGAAGTACTAGGCCAGCTTCTTAGGCTGGTGTTGATGTACTAGCAACTCTAGGAGCAGCACCTGTACTGGAAAATTTTGAGTTCTGAGGGAAGAGAAGGTGGAAGATAAACCAAGTATATAGGAATGTTGGCAGGGGATTGTTTTGAGAGGTAGTTTGGATTCTTACTAGGGTACTAGGAAGACAGAAGACATTTGATTTATGGCAACCAAGTCTCTAGACTTGTTTGGCTAAAGGCATAAATTCCTATACACATATAAACTTTGTGCTATACATGGCTTGGGGTCTTTAATGGGTCCTCTAATGTAGGTAGGATAGGACTTCCTTTGTAAGAGGTTTGAATAGCAGTTCTCTGAGTTCCCTTTTAGCACCTACAGGAGAAATGGCAGCCAGTTTGGCTTATCTGATTTGGTAGGTTATTTTCTTAACTCTTGAAAAACAGGCTTTTTTGGTGCCTGGGGATATGGACAGTAGCTGTTTTTTTCTTTTCTGGCAACTGAAGGTTGTTTAACACTTGGGTGATTAACTCCTCCTGAACAAGGCTTTGACTTTTACTATTAATTCAGTTTGAAATTTTCTAAACATATGAGCTACTGTAAAGGTGTATTTAGAATCAGTATAGATTAGTATAGATGGTTCTTCTGCAGGTACTTTAAAGCTTGACTAAGTGCAAACAGCTTACAAATTTGGGCACACTAATTATTAAACAATTTTTTTACTTTATTTCTCTAGGAACTTCTTTATTAATTACTGAACACCGGTTGTGTCCTTTTTCTCTTAATCACTTTTGAAGGTGGTTTCTCTTAAGTTTGGTCAGACGTTTGTATGGTAATCAGTTAAATCTAAACATGTGTGCTTTCTTTTTAGATTTGGATCTCTCGTCAAGAAACTTGCTAGGTTAACTGAATTATCAGTAGTTAATGTTGTAGCAGGACAAGCCACAGACAAAACTCCTCAGACACCAAGTTAAAGAAGGAAGGGGTTTATTCGGCCGGGGACATCGGCAAGACTCCTGTCTCAAGAGCCGAGCTCCCCAAGTGAGCAATTCCTGTCCCTTTTAAGGGCTCACGACTCTAAGGGGGTGCATGTGAGAGGGTCGTGATTGATTGGGCAAGCAGGGGTTACGTGACTGGGGGCTGCAAGCACGGGTAATTAGATCAGAACAAAACAAGATAGGGATTTTCACAGTGCTTTTCTATACAATGTCTGTAACCTATAGATAACAACCGATTAGGTCAGGGGTCGATCTTTAACTACCAGGCCCAGGATGCGGCGCTGGGCTGTCTGCCTGTGGATTTCATTTCTGCCTTTTAGTTTTTACTTCTTCTTTCTTGGGAGGCAGAAATTGGGCATAAGATGACATGAGGGGTGGTCTCCTCCCTTAATGTAAACCATCTTTTTTAACAGAGTAGCCTCATGCTTATACATATGTAATTCTTTTCTGGTGGCATATTTTAATATAAGTGACTTTAAAGAATCAAAGTTTTTTTCTAGTGGATATTTTCGCTTTTAACACTGGCCTGACCACAGTAAATGCTAGTGGATATATCAGCTGAAAGATTATCTGCTTGGGGCACAGGCAGGGGCCTGACCCGCGTGTCCCACAGAGTTGCCATTAATATGGTGCCGGGAACCTGGAAGATGCTGACAACATGTTGCAGCCAATCCTTGATGTTGTCAGTTGGACAAAAGCCACCTGGAAACTTAGGAGCTTGGAGTCCTTTCAAGGGGTGGGGACTTAGGCTGCCTGAGGGGAAGAACTGGGTGTATTAGGTGGGGGATGGTCTAGGGGATCCTGTGTGCTGTTCTTTTTGCTAGGATCCCCCGAGCCAGCCCCTTCCTTCACTGTTTTTTTCATTTAAGATAGTTCTATTTTAATGGGGTGTGTGTACAACTACCTTTCCTCCAAATATTAGTTTTTGACTTGCTCCTTTCAATTCTTGGAGGAGGGGAAAGAACAAGTCCTTGCCACCAACATAGGGCATAATCTATTTCCTCTCAGGAGGCGGGTCTACTAGCAACATTTTCTATTAGAAGTTCACAATTCCATTCCTCATTTGACCCAAATTCTGGCCAGAAAACTAAGGGTTCAAGGATTGGTTCTTGACTCCAAATGGAACAGCAATATTTTATCATTTGTTGCTTTTTCTTATATTTAGTCTTTTCATTATCTTTCCAGTGTTTAACATGAGACCTAGGGGACTATCAGGGGAGATATCTTTGTTTCTAACTTTATCTTTTTTGCTTGTAATATTTCCCATATTGGGTCCTGGCTAGGCTCAATCCCTCATATTAGGAATCTCTTGCCTAGCAGGGACTTGCTGTGGCTCAATCCCTCATATTAGGGATCTCTTGCCTATTTGTGGTGTTCCTTGTGGCTCAGCCCCTCATATTAGGCGGTCTCTTGCCTATCCTTCACTAGAAACTTTGTTAAAGTTCAATTCGCCTATCCTTTAGCTCCACCTGCTGGAGGCTCCTTGCATCCTTCTTTCACTTTGTTCACTCTGGCCGCTTCCCTCACGGGAATATTTCAGATCCCTCTTAGCATTGATGGCGGGTCAGTATAAAGCCCTGACTGGACCTCCGAAGAGCCACCCTAAGCAGCATGAGGTGACCACGGAACCGCAGATCGGACTCATTCCGCACAGCAGCAGTGCTTGTTACCATTCACGCTCTTTCAACCTCCAGAATGCCCCGACCCCACCCCCGACCACCAAGGAAGTACTTTATCACCCCTGCGACATTTCCTACCTTGGCACAGAGTTTACCTGGTCGCTACGGTATTGCAAGCCTTTCTTCCCGACGTTGCTGAGAGTTCAGGTTTTTTCATCACAATGGATGGGTCTTGATCTCCCGTCCCTGAGGCCACCGCAACAGGACAGTGGGATGCGTCTCCCCTGGGTAGAGTGACCGAAGACAGTTTCTCGAAGGAGAACGAGGATCCCAGATGAGCCCCCAGAATTGTTGGATATAAAATGCTCCAGGAATAAATGCTTGGTGCCATGAAGTAAAACCAGACTGAGGCAAAAGTTTAATTCTCTTAGCAAAGCAATTTATTTCTGCAGACAGGTGTCACTTGCATCAATCAAGATCGCAAGAGCACAGGGAAAAAGGAGACTACGGGGTTTTTGTATCTTTAATATAATCCCTACTTCTGTGTCCCTCCCGCATGGGCTGGGGTCGGATCGCACAAACTGAGCTGACCTGATTGGCTACTTGTACATATTTTTCTAAATATAGAAGAGAAGGGGACGTGAGGTACAGAGGTGAAGTGTGTGAGACGTGCAGTTTCGGGGGAACAATGGGTGCAGGTAACCACGGGAACAGATGTGAGTTATTGATTAGAGCTGACTTGGTAAAGGGGTAGGCTGTTTTACAGTAACCAGGGGCAAGGAGGAACAGGAAAGTTGAGTTTGAGAATCAGAGACAAGGAAGTTAGCCGCTAAATTTTTGAAGAGAAACTCAGAGAAATTCATTGTATCTTACCAGAGACACGGGAGGCACCACACTTTAAAACTATCAACTCTCGTGAGAACTCACTCACTATCATGAGAACAGCATGGAGGAAAATGCCCCCATGATCCAATCACCTCCCACCAGGTCCTTCCCTTGACAAGTGGGGATTACAATTCGAAATGAGATTTGGGTAGGGACACAGAACCAAACCATATCACTTATTTTTCTAGAACCCTGTAGCACAGGGGTGTCTAATCTTTTGACTTCCCTGGGCCACACTGGAAGAAGAAGAATTGTCTTGGACCACATATAAGATATACTAACACTGATGATAGCTAATGAGCTAAAAATAAAAATAGCAAAAAAAAAAAAATCATAATGTTTTAAGAAAGTTTATGAATTTGTGTTGGGCTACAGTCTAAGCCATCCTGGGTCCCATGCAGCCCATGGGCTGTGGGTTGGACAAGCTTGCTGTAGCCAGCTGGGACGATGTACTCATAGCAGGTTTCATCCAATCATTGCATGAAAGCAGAGATATGCCTTCCACAGCATAATTAGGGCTTGATTATAGATTTTGTTTTTCTTGAAATAAAGCCAGTTTTCAGGTTTCTTTTTTCTTTCTGTTTTCTTCACTGTGAGGAAAGAATGTTCTATGTTTCCATGAGTGGAACTTCCATTTTACTTTACACGTTTCGTTTATAGTCTTCCCCTGTCACACCCCCTCCAGCTTGTCATGCAGCACAGTCCTTTTCTGAACTCACACACTTCTCAGCTCACCCTGACAATGGCAGTCATGAACACATGCACCAACCACTTCCAGCCTGTTCTCCTTTCCTTCGAAGCATAAAGAAGACGTCTCATTTCCTGGCTCTAAAATTTTGTCAGCAGATAGAGCTTTACTGTAGTTTGGGCCGGGCACAGTGGCTCAGGCCTATAATCCCAGCACTTTGGGAGGCCGAGGTGGGAGGATCACCTGAGGTCAGGAGTTCAAGACCAGCCCGGCCAACATGGCAAAACCCCATCTCTACTAAAAATACAAAAATTAGCTGGGCATCATGGTGGGTGCCCATAATCCCAGCTACTTGGGAGGCTGAGGCAGGAGAATGGCTTAAACCCGGGAAGTGGAGGTTGCAGTGAACTGAGATCATGCCACTGCACTCTAGCCTGGGCAGTGGAGCAAGACTCTGTCTCAGAAAAAAAAAAAAAAAGAACTTTACTGTAGTTTGCAGTTGCATTAGATGGGTTGCCCTCTAACCAGGGCACAGTGTGGCTTGGTATCACCCATGGACTGATGCCCAAGAACAATTCATCTGTATAACTTTTCTGGAAGGATGTCACTCTAGCAGCTTATGGGGACTCTGGGAAGACCTTCCAGAGGGACTTGGACTAGAGATGTCTGCCTGTGTGTAAGACAGACAACCTCCCACCTCAATATACCTGCTGGGCCAGGACATGGGAATCTCACAGGGTACCCTGCCCCAGGCAGAAGAAGATGGGGCTAGCTTCAGAGGGTGTGGACAGTTCCCTGGTTCCTGAGAGGACTTCAAATGTATTGCAGACAGAAACCCCTTCTTTCTCATTTTCAGTCCAACCAACTTACTGGGTGGCTAGAGAAACTTCATGTTTCTATTTATATACATTTTTAAATATATATATTTTTATTTTACATGAGATGTGTATTTAAACAACCATATGCTGAATTTGAAAAGGAACATATCTGGGATTCATTCTGTTCTTGTAAGTGTCACTTAGTCCTGTGTAAGGACAGATTTGCCCTAGGTGTAACAGCTAAATTTTAAAAAGTTATGAAATCGTCTTTAGTTTCACAATGGAATATTTTAAAAATAAAATTCTCCAATTGAACAATGTTTTGTTTAATTGGAATCAGTGTTTTCCCTCGCCTTGTATCCACTGGAAATCACTCAACACAAGCCACTGGTGATTCAGTGCAATCAAACAAGTAAGCAAACAAAATCATCCACATGCTTGTGCAGCTGCACTTGATAATTTCTGTACAGTAAAGGAATGAGGAAGGAGGAAGTGAAGAACAGAGAAAGGGATACTGGACCAGTCAGACGTGGTGGAACCACATTACAGTTTTCCACATGAGAATATCTGCTTGGTCTGTAGGAACAGAGTTCTGGGGTAAAATAGTGAGTGTGTTCTCAGTAGACACTCCCATCTGCTTCTGGAACACATCAACTGAATCTTTGTCCTCCATTTCCAGTTCTGCAGATGTGTCTGTTTCACTGATTGGCCCCAAAGTGCAATCTGATCTGTGTCATGGACAAACTCTGCCTTTCACCAAAGGCTTCCACTCATTCACTAAGTGGTGTGCACCTCTTCACCATCAACTGCACCCCAGGACCATCCTACCCACCACCTTCAAATTCATAGGATTCTGCCCTTGGCCTTGACTCAGGCTCTTTCTCTGCCATAGCAGGCTCTTCAGCTGCAGCTTCATGAAAGACATCCAGAGTGTGGACGAAACTAGCGAGCCAGCAGCCCCCGATGCCTCAGGTGGAGGAGGCAGCAGAGCCTTACTTGGTGTTTTTATCACAATTCCTACAGCAACAGCAGCAGCAGCAGCAACAGCAATCACAACCACTATTTCTACTCATGGTAATAATGATCACACTTAGAATAATGATGAATAACAATTGTAATTGCTGACATGTTCAATTTATATGTAGATTTATTATTTGTAATATTCTATAATTTACTTTTAGTAATATAGATGTTAATTGTCTCATAAATGTCAGGACACCAAACCACCCCACCTAATGAATGATTCTCACCTATGGACCTAAGGCTGCCCACCTGCTAGTGCGGGTCCTCTCACCACTCCACCCCTAGAGCTTCGATCTGTCTGGTCAACCTTCTGGGACGATGAAGTAGCTGAAGCAGTCATATGATCTAATTGGGGTCTTCACAAATAACTTAACTTGTTAGAAATCAAAGGCTGACTTTAAGATGTACTCAGCAGCTTGGCTAAATTGAGGCAGGAGGAACTGTGTTCTCAGCAGATCTACCTTTGTGTCTCTTGCTTTCAGTGTAGAACGTTGTTTCAGGAACAGTAGTTTAGTTTAGTCTGTGTTAAAAATCATAAACAGCCTACAAATAACGAATGGGGATGAAAATAATTTCCACACCTGTTCAGTCCATTATATGTGCTTTCAGATCTCTCTTATGATAAGAAATGAAAAAGTTATGCCTTGATTTTTTAAACTCAGCCATCAGCCATTTTCCCAAATTATTCTAAATGTTTCCAAGACATTTCAGAAGCATTCTCTGGTGGGGATTACTCCTAATTGTGAAGAATCCTACTAGAAGGATGAGCATCTCAAAAGAACCTTTATTCTATTGCAGAAGAGTCAGTCTTCAGGATCTCAAAGGCCTAGGGAAGCTGCTTGTGTTGTGAGGTCTATGGAGGTACATGGGCTTTGGAATCAGGCAAAGTTGATCCTGAGTCCCAGTCCAGCTACTTAGTAGCTGTAGCACTTTGGACAATTTCCTTGACTTGGAACAGTTATATAAACCTTGTTGTAAGAAAAGGCAGAGTGATACTGATTGCCAAAATGGCAGCAATTCTGCATCCCCTCTGGTGTCCATGCCCTTTGGAACATGCTTTTACAGTTGCTCCAACATAGAGGCAGAATCTGTTTCCTGACACTTGGATCTGGACTGGCCTTATTTGCTCTGGGCAATAGAAAGCTATGAAAATGGCAGTATGACAGTTTGGGGTCTAGGGACAAAAGGCCTTGAATGCTTCTGCTTTTTGTTTTAGAAACCTGCCATCTCCATGAGAATAACCACATGTTAGCCTGCTGGAGGATGAGATCCCATTGGGGAGGAAAATCAAGGTGCCCCAGTTGACAGCCAGCTCATGCCCAGAAGCAGAGCCACTTAGTCAACCAGCAGCTGACCACACATGCCTGAAGGAGCCCAGCTGAGGCCAGAAGAATGGCCCAGTTGAGTCCAGCATAAATGACTGACCATCCCAATCATGAGCTAATAAGGCTTAGAGTGATTGTTATGCAGCAATAGCTAAATGATACATACATCTGTGCAGTCAGGATGCCAGGATTCAAATAACAGGTTGCTTACTACTAGTTACTTGGCAAACAGAAGGCACTGTATCGGTATTGATTTCCTTTTCCTTTATTTAAAGTGGGGCCTCGGGCCGGGCGCGGTGGCTCAAGCCTGTAATCCCAGCACTTTGGGAGGCCGAGACGGGCGGATCACGAGGTCAGGAGATCGAGCCCATCCTGGCTAACACGGTGAAACCCCGTCTCTACTAAAAAAAATACAAAAAAAAAAAAATTAGCCGGGCGAGATGGCGGGCGCCTGTAGTCCCAGCTACTCGGGAGGCTGAGGCGAGAGAATGGCGTAAACCCAGGAGGCGGAGCTTGCAGTGAGCTGAGATCCGGCCACTACACTCCAGCCTGGGCGACAGAGCGAGACTCCGTCTCAAAAATAAAAAAAAATAAAAAAAAAATAAAGTGGGGCCTCTTGTTAGATGGGGATAAGTTATACAGAAATGCATGTTGACATGCTGGGTGCTTAAACTCACACAGTCCCCACACCACAGGAGGAAACAGCCAGCCATAGCCTAACCATCAGGGCCAAGGGCAAATTGCATAACAAAAAGTTTGCCTTTATTCCCTCCACATCCAAACTTTGGAGGTCAAGGCTGTGGACAGATCTGAAGATGGGGTTTCCGCTTCCTGAAGCCCGACACTCTTTGTTCACTGACCTTTGGAAGGGTGAGGGAGCCCTGCCCAACAAAGGTGGGCAGCAGTGGTCGACCTGTGGACACCTCCTTCCTGTAGCCCTGGCTCTCTCACTGGGCACTGCCTCTCCCCACTTGGGCGCGAGTAGAAAGATGGGTAGGATGAGGGTGTTCCCTCACCTCTGGCAGGGAAGGGGGTCCAGGCCCTCGACTTTCCTGAGGTTAGGTGGAGGGCCCTCAGAGTGGCTCTTGAATGCGTCAGCCGCTGCCCACGTGGGGTTGCTGAGCTCTTTGGATAGAGCTGGTTGGAATTGAAAGGTGCTAGAAGTTTAAATACAGAGTCACTTAAAAAAAATTGAGTACCCCAAACACCTTCATTAATAATTTCATATTGCTCACATATTTACATGATAATATTTTGAATATATTGGGTTAAAGTATCACCATCAATTTCACATGTTTTCCTTTCATGATGCCACCACACTACTGTAAATGACACATGCGGCTCACGTTTTATTCCTATCGGACATTTCTGACTTAGAGGACTCCATCTCTTTTCAAATCTCATGCTCTCTCCTCAAGGGACCAGAGGCCATGAAGTTTATGAAATCTGAAATTTTAAAAGAATCGTTATTATATAATTTCCAATTTTAAATATTACATATATTACTCATAAATTGATATAACCTTATGGGCACGGTTAAATGCCAATGCCCTGGGCAGCCCCAGGTCCCAGCACAGGGAGTCAGCCCTGCCTTGAAAGGGCTACAGACAACAGTCATTCATTCAGGCATCATTCAGCCACACCTGTGATCGCATCTCCCGTCACTCGGGGGCAAGGGGGCGGGGCCTGGAGCCCTATCCAATCAGCGGCACCGTGGTCGAGCCTGTCCAATCAGGCGCACAGCCGAAAAAGGGGGTCACTTCCTTTGGTCTGTGCTGGCTTTTTCCTCGGCCAGGTGTGCTTGCCTGCTTGGTCCGCCTCCGCTGCTCTTTCTCCTTCGTTCCGCAGCCTCCTTTGTCCTGTGACCTGCAGGTACTGGAAGGTCCCTAGAGAGGATACCTTATGGGAGACTCCTGAAGCCGCGAGATGTTGAGTCTGCGGGGCCGAGCTTCCCGAGACGCGGCAGAGGGCCGGCGGGAATCGGCGGGGACCGGGCCTCCCCACTGGCGGCTCCAGAGTCGGGGCCCGGAGTCTCCTCGGTTGCACGGTGCAGCTGGGCCGGCAGCTGGGACCCCGGGCTTCCCGTCCCGTCACGTCCCTGCGCGGCAACCTCGGCCCTGCCCGGAGCCCTCTCCAGGCAGTTCCGCGCCCTCAGCCCCGAGTCTACCCACGTTGTGCGGTGACGAAGGAAGGGTCTTTAAGGGCGAACCCAGGCTTGGGGTGCAGGGTTCGGGCGTGGGAGGAGCTGTGGTCCATGGGGTCCCTAGTCCTTTCTTTCTTGTGTTAAAAATTAAACTGAAGTTTGGTTAAAAGTTAACGGTTTTATTTGAGCAAATAAGGACTCGTGAATCAGGAAGCCACAACCATGGATTGTGGTTTGGGGTCCACCGGAGGGGCTTGAACGAAAGGGTTTTATAAGATGCATGAGGGCCTGTAATCCCAGCACTTTGGGAGGCCGAGACGGGCGGATCACGAGGTCAGGAGATCGAGACCATCCTGGCTAACACGGTGAAACCCCGTCTCTACTAAAAAAATACAAAAAACTAGCCGGGCGAGGTAGCGGGCGCCTGTAGTCCCAGCTACTCGGGAGGCTGAGGCAGGAGAATGGCGTAAACCCCGGAGGCGGAGCTTGCAGTGAGCTGAGATCCGGCCACTGCACTCCAGCCCGGGTGACAGAGCGAGACTCCGTCTCAAAAAAAAAAAAAAAAGATGCATGAGGAGGCAAAGCCAATTCAGTAATTGGCTACAGTTATGTAGTCCCTTTATTTGAACTGTCCAGGCGGAAATTCCCTGATTATGTAATCAAAGGTTAATCGGTAGTTTGTGGTTGGTTAAGACTGTTTTGTTTTCCTTTAAATTATTTCTAAGAAATGCATGAGTTACGTTTTGGTTTGCTTAGGTAGAAACCCAGGGCCCTACAGCCACTTCAGTCAATTGTCTCCCATTTAATTATGTTAACACTCCACAGGGGGACTGATTTTCCCTGCATTTTCCAAATGTATGGCAAGCAGGGTCTCAAATCCACCACCGTGTTCCCCCAACCTAATTCTTCTAAGGCTTGCAGTAAAATTCTAAATTTTCACTTCCTTGCCCTGATTCTCAACTGTCAGCTTCCCCTCTGCAATTCACAACGTTATCAACCATTTGCTCTTTATTGTAGATTTCAAGCAGATGCAGCCTGACCATTAGGGCCAAGGCCAAACTGCAAAAAAAGAAGTTTACCTTTATTCTACTCCATCCACATCTAAACTTTGGAGGTCAAGGCTGTGGACAGATCGGAAGAAGTCATTCCCTCCTCCTGGGGCTCCACATCCCTCATTCACTGATCTCTGGGAAGGAGGATGGGCAGCTGGTGGGTGGCAGGTGGGCAGCAATAATCTACCTGTAGACACGTTCACCAAGGCCTTGAAGGATGAGTCAGTGTTTACCCGACAGGGGCAGCATGGAAAAGCACAAAGGTGGAGAAGGGTAGGTTTCGGATGTTGTCAGTCCTCTCTGGTTTGGGGAATATAGGCAGTGGAAGAGCCAGCAGGAGCTGGGGTTGCCTTTAGGCAGATACCTGAGAGCACTGGCTTAAGAAGCTTGATTTTGGGGCCGGGCGCGGTGGCTCAAGCCTGTAATCCCAGCACTTTGGGAGGCCGAGACGGGTGGATCACGAGGTCAGGAGATCGAGACCATCCTGGCTAACACGGTAAAACCCCGTCTCTACTAAAAAATACAAAAAACTAGCCGGGCGAGGTGGCGGGCGCCTGTAGTCCCAGCTACTCGGGAGGCTGAGGCAGGAGAATGGCGTGAACCCGGGAGGCGGAGCTTGCAGTGAGCTGAGATCTGGCCACTGCACTCCAGCCTGGGCCACAGAGCGAGACTCCGTCTCAAAAAAAAAAAAAAAAAAAAAAGAAGCTTGATTTTGGCTGGGGTGGCTCACGCCTGTGATCCCACCACTTTGGGAGGCCAAGGCAGGCGGATCACCTGAGGTCAGGAGTTCAAGACCAGCCTGGCCAACACGGCAAAACCCCCTCTCTACAAAAACTAGCCAGGCATGGTGGCTGCGCCTATCCCAGCTACTTGGGAGGCTGAGACTGGAAAATCTGTTGAACCCAGGAGGTGGAGGTTTCAGTGAGTGGAGATCGCACCACTACACTCCAGCCTAGGAAACAGAGCAAGACTACTCCATCTGAAAAAACAACAACAACAACAACAACAAAAAAGCAGCTTGGTTTTGTGAGCAGTGCTCTTCTTAGAAGGGCTGCAAGTGGCACTCTTGAAACAGGAGGTGGGAGATTGAGGATGGGTGAGTAGGTAAAGGGTGAGGGGCCTTCACAGAGCAGTGACCAGTTTGTGGAGGAAGAAGAATTTCATCCCTGCAGGATGGGTCTTCCATGATACTGAAGGGAGAGCCACATGTGATGCCCAGGAGACAGCTGTCTCCTTGGTACCTGAAAAGCCTGATTGAAGCCAGGATTGGCTATGAGAGCTGGAAAATGGGAGTACCTTTGAAACCATGGGAGGGGGTGAGGTGAGAATAAGGAGAGGCTGCAGCCCAACACACCTAGCTCAGGACTGGAGGAAGAGGATGGAGCTGGAGAGGGAGGGACGAGGGTGTGGTATTGGTCAGGGAGGAGGAGGAGAGGAAATGAGCAGTGGCCTGGGTGCTGCTGAGTGGATGGATGCACCTGGGCTGGAGAAGCCCCTGGGAGTTGGCCCTGAGGGTGGCCTTGGTGATGTGGGGAGAGTGGTTTGGACAGTGAGCTCAGGTGGAGGCCAAACTGTGGTTGGCCCAGGAGCAGTTGAGGAGGGAGACACGGGATGTGGAAGGAAGAAGGTGGCAGCCTGCAGGTGCGCCAAGGGTGAACCGGGACTGTGGAGCCGAGGCTCGGGAGGGCATGCGGACACAGTTCCATATGACTTGTGCCCATCCAGGTGGTGTGAGGCGGACAGTCCTCCCTCACCAGCAAGGCCCATCTGACTCAGTGCCTTGCTTGTCACCCCCAGAGCCACCATCACTCATGTTCTTGAATGGGAACCACCTGAAGAGCCTGAAAAAGGAGTGTGAAAGAGGAAGGAGGAGGCTGAGCCACCCTGGGAACATAGGCTGGATAAGGCCAAGCCAGGAGATGACACCACTAAATAGAAGTCACCACTCAGGATTCGGGCTTTTCTGTGGAGATCCCATCCCCGAGATCTAGCTCTTCTCCCTGCAGGTATGATGGAGGAGTGGAGCTGGAGACCAGGGCTTGAGCCTGCTGGGGAGGATGAGGCTGGAAAGCCCAGCTTTGCCCTAGCTCCTCCTGACCCCATGCTAGCATGGTGGACCTAGGAATGGAGTCCAGGTTCAGTTACTGCCTTGTTGCTAGAAAACAGCTACCAGCTGGGCCTACCAGCCCTGTTCAGGGAGAGGAGTGGGAGCGGGTGGGTAGTGTCAGGTCCCAGGACACCCTAGCCTCTTGCTCTGTGCCCTCAGGCAAGTCATCTCTCTCTGGGCCATGACTTTACCATCTGTCACCAGGGCTGGGGGGGTGGTGTTGGGTGTTCTCCAAGGACAGAACCAACCAGAGGACTTGTAAGCTGGTAACTTGGTGGGGAGCCGGGCAAGGCCCTCTCATGTCCTCTCTGCTCACAGGCTTGGGCCCTGGAACACCCCTTCAGGAAGGAAAAGGCCATTTCCCCTAGCTTGCTCGGCGCTTGGCACTAGGCAAGGGGAAGAGCAAGCCTGTCTTTCTCCCTCCCTGCTTTCTTCCAACTCCCTCGCCTCTGCTCGAGGGTTGCTCTTAGGCTGCAGGAAGAGTCAGTGGGACCAGGCTCTGTCCTGCACTTGGGCACACAGGTGCCAATGGGCAGGCTGTATATGGACAGGGCCTGGAATGTAAAAGCCAAAAAGTGGGAAACTGAGTATTCGAGACATATATTCTCAGGACCCAGGTGTTTGGGGCTGAGGAAAGGGGTATGTCCCTGCTCCCTACCATGTGGCCTCTCACCAGGGTGGTTCAGGCCTTCTCCCTGGCTGTCCCCGCAGGAGATGGTGCTGGAGATCCACCAGGTGTTCATGGACCATGAATACCCATGTCCCCGCATCACTTCTCACTGCACCCGGGTGGCAGCACGCTGGACCACCTCTCAGAGCTGCGCAGCACGGCAGGGCTGCAGGCGGGCTTGGTGCTCCACGTGGTGGAAGGTTGGCCCGGAAGTTGGGCTGCCTGCCCAGGGAGGGCCCCTGTGAGCAGGGCCAGGCAACACTTCACTGCCCCAGCTGGGGCCTCTATGTCACAGACGAGCATGTGGATGTGGGACTGGAGCACAGGTCTGCTTTTCAGGGCATCATACCTGCACTCTCTAACTTCATGGCCTGGGGTGAAAAAACAGTTGAAATTCTGAAAAGAAAGTCAGGCAGTAGAAGCTAGGGCTTGGAATCAGCCCGATTAAATTCTGAAAAGATGAGCGCTTAGGCTCCTAAAGAAACGAAAAAGTTTTATAGTCCTTGAGTGGGGAAGTCGGCTCCAAGCAGCACCATCGGCTGGTGTGGTGAGCCTGGCTTGGTTGCCAAATAAAAGCTTCCGTAGACTCAAGTTCCCTGGGCGAAGCACTCGGGTTCCAGGGCCTGACTACTTGTTAAGAGTATTTGTGGAAAAGGTCTCTAGCTCAAGGGGGCCCACAGTTCATCACAACCTCTCCCCTCCCCCAAAACAATGACCATTAAAATCCCATGAAACTCAATGGGGGCATTGAATTTGGCAGCCCTAGAAAGTTCTCAGGCCACCCCTGCGTGAACGCTGCCCCAGGAGAGCTGGGCGAGGCTGCAGAGACCCCGCAGTGCCAAAAGCCCTGCCCACCCGAGACACTAGCGCACAAAAAGCAGGAGGCTTTATGGGCTCCCCAAGGCCTGTGTGTGCTTCAGAAGCAGCTGGCAGGAGGTTCTTTGCAAGTGAGGATTCTTGCCCTCAGCCAGCCAGGGTGTGTGTGTGTGTTTGTGTGTGTGTGTAGGTATGTGCATGCACACACATGTGTGTGTTGAAACCAAAACTCTAGCTTATGTGTCCATAGCGGAATTTGAAAATGGAAGCCTAAAGTTGAAAATTAAAATCATCCATGAAGCTTTCTTGCCAACTATTTTCTGAGTTGGTTGGGTTGTTTCAGGGTGCAGGGCCCTGGGAACACCTGCCCGTCTCCTGTTCCTGACAGAGCCCTGCACAGTGCACGAGGCCTGCAGTGACGAGTGCCACATCTGAGACTGCTCAGGAGCCTGGACCCAGGTGATGCAGCTCCTTGTCCTTCCTGAGCGTCTTCACTGACAGTGGCCTGGGAGGTGCGGAGGCATTGGGGCCAGAGATTGGGCAGGGGGCAGAGGGGCAGGGAGCAAGGAGGTCAGAGGCTGACGAAGGGGGCTCAAGGCCAGGCTTTTCCACCTGGAGGAGCCTGGGCCTGAGGAACCCAGACCAGGGCCACAGTTAGAGGCAGTTGGCCCTGGGTGCTCGTGTGCTGACCACCAGCCTCGGGTCCCACAGGCAGCAGGAGCAGAAAGGCTTGGAGATGGACCCCACCGACTGCACACCACCCAAGCATATCCTACTCGGGAACCTGGAACAGCCACTGTGTGCCCTGCAGCCCCAGAATGGTGACTAAAAGGTGGGACTCCAGGGAGGAGCAAGGAAGAGGGTCCCCGGGTGGGTGGAGGGCCACACATCATGCTTGGCCATTCCTGCAGTCCCTGAAAGTGCTTGCCTTGAGCGGCTGGCACCTGCCCCCTGGGAACTGCAAAAGATTCCAAGTCTCCCTCTAGGGAGCTGTGAGCCAGCTCTGGCGAGAGCGGCCCTGGGAGCGGCGCCCATGTGCTTCTAACTCTCCTTTCAGGGCAGCATCTCAGGGCCAGGGAAACCCAGAGCAGATGAGGGCCTCAATGAAGAAGGAGCCTGGGGCAGGGTCCTGAGATTGGTGGGCGGCCCCATCTGCCTTTCCCCTGCCTGCCATGGGGTCCAGTACCGCCCATTCGAGAAGGGGCCACCTCATTCCAGGTGTGCAGCTGGATGGCACCTGTGACGGAGCACACTGTGGACTGCATGTGTGGAGAGGCGCCTGCACCTCGGGGCTGGGCTGTGAGGAGCACATTCCTGCACAGGGGCCTGTGACCTGTCCCGGTCCTCACTGGGAACCCCCTTCTTTCTTGGGTGCCAGGTAGGGTTCTGTGCACTTCCCTGAGGCTCTCCGCAGGTCTGTTCATTGGGGACTCTGGGGCTGTCTGTGGGGAGAGAGGAGAAGGGACTTCCCCGGGCAGGTTGCAGTGTACAGGCTGAGCCCATGTCTCCCTCCCTGGTCCCTCTGCAGCGCCAGTATTGGAACGAGGAGCTGCAGATGATGAGGGACCTGCCCAACAAGAACCAACCTGAGCAGCTGCTTCAAGAAAAAGCCATGTTCAAGGTTCTGAAGCCCCTGGTGAGTGAGTGAGAGCCTCACAGCCTCAGGCCCACCTGTCTCCTGCTGGAACGTTTTCTTCTGTACAGGAGGGAAGTGAGGGAAGCCGACAGTCCCAGCCCTGTCAGGTGCCCTGAAGGCCCGTCAGGTTTGCCCTGCAAGGCCTTCTAGCCTTCTGCTTCTTGGGAGACCATCCCAGCACCTTTCCCTGACTTCTTTGAGACTTTGAGTCCCTGGGAGGAGGGCCAGGGCCATCCGGCTTCCCACCCTCAACTGACTGCCATGGGGCCCTCCCCTGAGCACATGGTGCCCAGCCGTGGCCCTTCTAGGGCAGGGGCTCACTGACATAGCACTTGCAGCTTGCTGGGGCTTAAGTCATTAGTGTTGTTACTGAGAGAAATGAGGAAAGAATAATTGTTTAAAAAGAAAATCTCTCCTAAACTTACTGCCTAGAGGTGATCATGGAAGAAGTAACAGCCATAATTTCCTGGGTACTAACTTTACCAGGATGGTTCCAAGTGCTTTATAAGCATTATTTCCTATAATCTTTTGGACCCCTTGTAAATGTCAATACTTTTTGTCATCATTGTATAGACAAGAAACTGGGACTGAAGTTACTGCCCAGGTTTGCCTGGCACACAACTGGTGGATCTTAAATTTGCCCCAGCCCTCAGACTCCTTTTTGACCACTAAACTCTGAGCCTCCTTAAGCATAAGTGTTTCGTTTTTTCAAAAAATGATTTTCTTGGCCGGGCGCGGTGGCTCAAGCCTGTAATCCCAGCACTTTGGGAGGCCGAGACGGGCGGATCACGAGGTCAGGAGATCGAGACCATCCTGGCTAACCCGGTGAAACCCCGTCTCTACTAAAAATACAAAAAAAAAAAAAACTAGCTGGGCGAGCTGGCGGGCGCCTGTAGTCCCAGCTACTCCGGAGGCTGAGGCAGGAGAATGGCATAAACTCGGGAGGCGGAGCTTGCAGTGAGCTGAGATCCAGCCACTGCACTCCAGCCCGGGTGACAGAGCGAGACTCCATCTCAAAAAAAAAAAAAAAAATATTTTCTTGCCCTTCTGTAACTATAAGGAAACTGAGGCAAGAGTCTCTGGCTCCCAAGGCAGGCGTGGTTGCCTCCCCCATCTTGGTGAGCTGGGCCAGGTGGATTTAGCCTAAGGCTTTTGTGGGCGTGGCGTGTCGCCCTCCCAGCCTTGGTGCCTCTCAGGTACACAGCAACTTCAGAAAGGCAGCCACATGGGGCGTCAGTCAGGGAGGCATCCTCATGGCCATCAGCCCCAGTGAGGAGACCAAGCTGCAGATGTTCACGTGGAGCCGCGTCATCTTCAGCCTGGGCTTTGTTGTTAGTGGCCACTACAAGGACTTTGCTGGGGACGTGGCAGCCTCCATAGCATTCACGAGTGACCTGAACGGTTAGCACTCGCACAATGCAGTGGACATGGAGGGTCTGTACACGCTGGACACAGAGAGGTGGGTGACCGCAGCTACTGGGTCAGGTTCCAGTCCTCATCCTTGGCATCCTGGAGTGGGACCAGGAGCAGAGTGTCATCTGTGGCTCCACTGACTTTGCAAGACAATGGTGTGGCCCCGGTGTTGCCTGGATCTGCTGGAGCACGAGTTGGCTGCTGAAGACCCTGCGCCACTGCACGCTCAACCACTGTGACGAGGAGGTGGACCTCTTCTCGGTTGAGGGCAAGGACGTCACTGACAACGACAGGTGCCGCTATGTTCTCTACCTGCTGAGCCCACTGCCCCGACCTCAGCTTCCTGCCTGTGCCCCACAAGGAGCTGCCAGAGGAGTGCTCCCATGCCAGCTTCCCCTGCACCCATAGGCATAGGTTCTGTCGCCTGTGCCAGGAGCTGGTGGATGCCTCGTGGAGCACAGTTGAGGAGCAGCCCTTTGAGGCTGAGGCTGCAGCCAGCTGCATCCTGCTGCAGGCATGGGGCGCCTGGGTTGTTCTGGGGCTGGATGGTTGAAGAGAGAAGCTCTGGACTGTGAAGAAGAGCTCGTTCTGGCCACACTCACTAGAGCCCCTTCCGCATCCCCCACCCACCTGCCATCAGGCTCCCAGATGCAGAATCTGGAGCTTTGTGTTGGTTGTAAGCTAGTGAGCAGTCAAACCAGCGACCCAGCTGAGCTGTGCTGTTCTCCTAAGGAGCATTTGGAAGTCGCTGGGTGGTTTGTGAAGGTCACAGTCCCTGAGTGTTGGTGCTGCTGGTTTTTAGTGCTTAGGAGTTGGCCATGTTAAATTTCCCATACCATGAGTAACTCCTTTTTCAGAAGCTAGTGACATTCCTGTCTCTTTTGAGAGTCCTGGCCTGAATGTGGACCCCCTTTCCCGCACCTCCATACTCTGGCTGTCTTCTTCCTGTCTGGGGAGATCTGGCAGCCACCACCTTGTTGCTTGGGTCTGTGAGAGCAAAGCTGAGTTCTGGTCAGGCTTGCAGCAGGAGAAGGATGCCAACACCATCTATAAGACCCAGGTGGGCTGTGGCAGGGCTGGCGGGCTGAGCTGTGCCTGTAGGTTGTGGGCGGCTGATCGTTTCCTGCCTCTGCTCTCTCCCGTTTTTGGGTGAGAACCATGAGAAGGAAAGCTCCGAGAACCTCAAGTGCCCAGCCCAGCAGCGCTCTGTGAACAGGAGATACCAGTCGGCTGCAGCGCCAGCATCCTGTCCTCCACAAGTGTCCCTGGGTGGAGCCAGGCCCCGACCTGGCCTGGGTAGGATGAGTCTCACTCACAGCTCATCCCCCCACGGCCCCTGAGTTCACAGCCCCCAGCATGGCCAGCATCTTGGAGCAGCTCCAGGTCATCGGTGGCGTCCTCTTCATTCTTCTCAGCTGAGGCCCCTCCATGGCTCCCTACTTAGAAGTTGGCCTTTAGTTTTTTAAGATATGTAATAGGCTGACATGGCTCAAAATTGAAAAGTGTAGCCAGTGATGAGAAGTTCTTTGTGAATCCTTCCAGAAATACTCCATGTGATCTTTTTCCCTTTTTTTTTTTCTTTGGAATTGTGGCATGCCATGGATGAAGGTTATTGTTTACTTCATTTAACAATGTATCTTGGTGATCTTCCATTTCAGTTCCTAAAGAGTGGCTTCATTCCTTCCCCAGCTGCCTGTCGTTCCAGTGCAAAGTGTGCCTTAGGAGCAGGCCCTAAGGACTCCCGGGGTGCTGTCACAAGCAGTGCTGCCTTCAGGAGCCCTTAACCTCCTGCCTTTTCTCCCCTCAGTGTGGGAAAGGGGTTTGGTCAGCCAGGGGTGTCAGCAGCCATGTCCCACACCAATTGTCTACACCTAATCTGGTGGCAAGGAGGCCATAGAGTACAGTGACTGGAACCAGGTGAGAGGGTGAGAGGCAGCCGGGCCCCAGGTTGAGTCAAGTGCATGGAATCCTGACTGTCAGCAATCAGGGATCTTTCTGCTTTGGGGAGGGAAGTACTTGTTCCACGCATCTCACTGAATATGGCACAGAGCCTGATCTGTCCCAAGTGGGAGTTTAACCAGCCTAGAGGGGGCCCAGGGCCCTGGCCCAGTCTGACACCCACCTCCTCTCCCACCTTCTACTCCCCCAGAAGACTAGGAGAATCTGAAAGCAGGGGTGGTGCAGCGCCACTAGCTGTAAGAGTCCAGAAAAACAGGGATAGAGCATTCTGGAAGGTCAAGGCAGGCAGATCCCTTGAGCTCAAGAGTTGGAGACCAGCCTAGGAAACATGACAAAGCCCCATCTACAAAAAAATGCAAAAATTAGCCCGGTGTGGTGGCGCGACCTGTAGTCGCAGCTACTCACCAGGCTGAGGTGGGGGGATCGCTTGAGCCCAAGAGGTCCAGGCTGCAGTGAGCCATAATTGTATCACTGCACTCCAGCCTGGGTGATAGAGTGAGACCCTCTCTCAAAAAACAAAAAACAACAACAGAAAAAAAAAAAAAAAAAAGCAGAGCTAGGGCTGAGGAGCCTATGGCCACTGTGCCTGAGCCACTGGGGCCAGAGGCACTGAGCTCCCGGCCCTGTGGCTGCCAAGGATCCTTATTCCTTGAGCTTGCAGGGATCAAGAGGGAGAGTCAGACAGTCAGTGGTCCTGTTATCAATGTTGCAGACTCCAGGAGAAGGGGGCATGCTCACAGATGAGAGGAAGTGAGCCCCTCTTCCATGTTCCACCCCCACCATCCTCCTGGGACCCCAGCCTGCATGCCCCTCTAGAAGATGCTTTTGCACTGGTTCAGTGAATATATGATACAAAGGCCTAATTGAAGACCCCTGAATGGCATGTACAGTCCTCAGTTCCCAGCTGTGGGGCCCCTCAGGCTCCCCATATTCCCCTCAGCGTCCCCATCTTACATCAGGGGTGTGGAGTGTGTCCATGGCCACGAGTATTGATCTCTCCCTCGCAGCCTGTACATCGCCCTGAGGCAGTTCTGAGTGGATGACATGCAGATGAGATTCCTCAGCTCATTTGCATGGCTGACGTTATGGCTGCTGCTTTTACTGCCACAACTCCCAGGCCCAACCTGCCTTAATGTCTAAGTTTTAAGCCAAAAAAGATGGGGAGCCAGAGCTTTGTAGCAGGGCTGGGGGTTGGGGTGCACTTTAGTTTTGTGGCAGAATGAAGGCTGCAGTGGTTTTATTAGTCATGATTGGCCTGGCCATAGCTCCAGGCTGAGAGGGACAGGTTTGTCAGTGGTGGTCCCCCAGATGTCCCTGTGCCCAGACCTGGCCTGTCTGCCCTCAGGCCCAGCAGGAGGTGCTGCCACAGGCTCTGACTGGCCTCCCTACTCCCTGTACCCCAGATGGACATAATCTTGGGGTCTACAGTCAGAACTGACACAGGAAGGGTGGGGTTGGTAAGGAGCGTGGGGAACCAGGGTTGAATCATGGATCCTGGGGAAAGGTTACAGACACAGGAGGGGTTGTCACCTCTCTGTGGAGCCCCGCTGCTTACCACACAGCACCTTCTGCAGCAACTAGCTCTGAGGGTGGCAGGGGACCCCACGGGCCATGGCTGCTGCCTCTCTGCACCTGTCTGTGCCTGCTGTGGGAGCCTGGACTGGGGGAGGACATTGCTGCCCTGTGAGCCTGAGGGAGCCTGTCTGGCTGTGACCTCTACGTGGGGCTTTGCAGAGAGCTGCTTATGGATATGGTGTCACCAGACACCTTGTTTCAGAGGGAGTGGGCATGAGCTGGCAAGTGAAGCACCCCCACGGCTTCTCAGGAACTTTTTCTCATTTTTAAACCATCATGTCTTCATTTCACATTGGAATAAAGTGAGGTTTTGAAACCTGCTTCCCCAGTCTCTGGATTGTGAGGGCTGTTGTCAGGTTACTAGGAGAGGCATATGTATAAATTAGGTCAAATTCAAGGTTATGCTTATAATGTCGTCTGAGTGGGAGGTAAGAGGGTGGAGTCACAGGCATTCAGCTGGGATTTACCTGGCCCACTCAGTAGACTCATGGGATTGTGGCACAGGTGAACATCCCCTGTCATTGGAGACAGAAGAAAAAAGGCTAGAGTGCAGGGCAGGTGGAGGAGGGGTGCCAGGATGTGGGATCAGACCCTGGGCATGCTGGACCTGTTAGGTCACTGAGCATCTGGGCACCTGCTCCTGTCCCTTCAGTTGAAGTGAGGTTGGCAGCACTCCCCAGAAGGCGTGCAGTGCTGGGAGAGTGGAGGAGGGTCTGACATTTGCCATCCTATGGTAGGTTTTAGAGTTCAGTAGATGCTTGTGGAGAGCTAATGACATGGGAAGAAGGCAGCCCACCTTGATGGACTGTAGGGATAGAGCCTGCAATGTGAGAAGTGGGTGTGTGGAGGTGGCCTGTCTACAAGAGGGAAGTTTAAGGCTCATTGCAGTGGCACTATCTCAACTCACTGCAGCTGGTGGCTGATGCCAGGCCATCCCTATCCAGAGCAGGGAGGCCCTTGGCCTCATGTGTAATTGAATGCCTTTTGGAACGCTTGGATCGTCCTTTATCTCTGGAAATTCAGAAAAGAAAAAAAAATCCAATCCTCATTTCTGTTAGTTTCCTTGAGCCAACTGCAGAAAAAGATGTCCCAGACCTCGAGATTTTAAGTGACACCCAAGGAAAGCCACCAGTGCCTTGGCCATTGAAGCCTCCTGCATGCTCCCCAAAACCCCCAGCAGTTCCCTCTGCAGTCCCACAGTTATGTCCTGAGCAGTGGGGTATGGAGTCGTGAGAGAGGTGCTAAGGGACGGGTTGAGGGTCTTTATTATTAAAACGGTTAAAAAGTTGTTTTAAAGGTGTCCCAATGTCCTCCTTCTTTAACTTAATTAGCTAATAAGATGCCTTATACAAGCAGAACCAGGTAAGGGAAAGCAAGTGCATTTCAAGCCCCAGCTCACCCCTTAAATTAGCTGTAATACCCTCAGCAGGTGGCCCCACCTCAATGAGCCCCTCTCCCATTTCAGGAAAAAAAAGAACTAATATGGGGACGGGGCCTGGAGCTTTACCCAGTCAGGGGCGCTAGAGTGGAAATCGTCCAGTCGGGAGCAGCTGGAGAGCAGGGGCTGCTTCCGGGATTGGGGTGGGGACCTTTGTTGACTGCATTAAGAGCTGGGTCTCTTCACCAGCGCTCCCAGTCCTTCCATCTGGGAGGCGCAGGCGGCTTCGCGTTCTGGGAATAGACGGAACCTCTGTTGCTCTGTGACCTGCAGGCACTGGGAGATCCGTAGCTAAGACACCAGGACATCCCTGAAGCTGGGAAATGGTGAATGTGCCGGGTCTGGGGTCCCCCGAGGAGGGAGAGGGGCGTTCAGAAGCGGCGGGAACCCGCTTTGGGGACACCCGGGCCTCTCCGCGGTCAGCCCTGGGGTCTGGGCCCCAAGTCCCTGCGGGCTCAACTCGGCCCTCGGTCCCCTCCGCCGCAAGATGGTGACCGGGTCGGCAGCCGGGACCCCGCGCCCTGTCCCGATCCCCCGGGGCGACCTCGGCCCTGACCGCAGCCGTCTCTAGGCAGCTCCGCGCCACATCCCCGAGTCTCCCCAGATTGTGTGGTGAGAATGGGAGGATCTCAGGGGAAGCCCCGGCTCCGCGTGTGATTCTTGTGTGGGAAGAAACTGTGCCCTGTGGGATCCCCAGTCTCCTTTTTCCTCCTACAAATTAAAGGGACTCACCCTTAAAGCATGGAAGGGCTTATTTGGGCAAACAGCGATTGGTGAAATGGGAAGCCTGCTGCCGTGGTTTGTGGTTTAGGGTCCTCTGAAGCGGCGATTTCAAAATCCCAGGGCTTAGCTTGGAAATGCTGCTGGGGAAAAGAAATAGGGACAATCTCTCTTCCACTATGGCTGTAGAAAATGAGTACATTTCCACAGAAAGTGTGCTAGATTAATTGGTCAATTACAAACATTCACTAAAACGTCAGGGCCTCTCTTCTGCAGTGGAGGATTTGTGACAGTGGATATCTCTGTTCCATATTCTACTGCTATCTGGATGTCCGAGTTTAATGCCAGATTTTATGAGACAGAACTTGGCACCTCCTAGAAGTGTTCACATGTACTAAATTTTCTGCTGTTATGGAAATAATTAAATGACATGTTTCTTGCCCGAAAGAGGTATTGTGGCCTTACCTGTTGAAGTATAAAGTGTAAGTGCCTTACCGTTTCCTTCCTTTCTATAAAAACGGTGTTTGAGTGATTTTGCTGTTTTCCTGAAACCTGTTAGGTCACTGAACATCTGACTGGCTGGCCACCTGCCCCTGTCCTTTCAGTTGAAGTAGGATTGGTAGCACTCCCCAGAAGGCATGCAGTGCCAGGGGAATGGAGGAGGGTCTGACGTTTGCTATCCTGGGGTAGGTTTTAGAGCTCGCTAGATGCTTGTGGAGAGCTGATGGGATGGGAAGAAGGCATCCCACCTCAATGGACCTAAGGGGCAGAGCCTGCAAAGTGAGAAGCAGGTGTGTGGAATAACCCTGACTGGGCAGTAGAAGACCTCAGCCTTCTTTGAGTCTGCAAAAGGAGGTCATTGAAGGCCCAGATAGTTCTTCCTGGGGAGCATCCCCTCAGCTGTCCCTGAGGTTCACAGCAGCCATGGAGGGAGCCCTTTGTACTAGGAGAAGCTGCAGAGTTCTGGAAAGCAGGGGATTCACAGGCAGATGTGGTGGAGGTTGGGCTGGAAGGGAGGTTGAGAGGCTCTTTCTGAGGGTAGAATTGTTAGTGTCCTGGGACTGTTTTTTGACATTGTCAAATAAGACATCTGGATTTAGGTAAGAAGTTCCTTAATACTAAAGGAGTATTGCAAGAGGAGGAAAATACCAACTGTAAGATTTTTGTGCATCTCACAGTTGAAGCAGAAAAGGCCTTTCTTTCATAGGGAGGAGCAAACGTGATTCAAGGTGGGAGGGGAAGGGCACGACTCTGGGGCAAAATCAGATCCCTGATCAGAGAATGTTTCACCCTGAAGTCAGCCTGTTCTTGGGAGGGGCATAAAGAGGGATTGAACGTTGGCTCAGGCTGTGGGTGGGACAAAGCCCAGGGACCTGGAGAAGGGGAGAAACTTCAGCAAGTTTGGTTAACACATATTTTGTTCTGACCACCAAAGACAGAATTCTTTATTTAATTGCTTATTTTGGGGGAAAAATGAAATAGGAGGGTCTGTGGCTTTGTGATACCTAAAACAGGGAGCATCATCTAAGTCATAACGGGAAGAGGATTCTTTGCAGTAAGCTGCTCTTGGAGAACACAAAGAAAGGGGGATTTCTTTCATCACAGCTGCTTCCCAGGGTTAACTACCTACACTATCTTTCCCTGACTCTTTCTCTTGCCCTATACATCTCTTCCATTAGGCTGAGTTATATCTTTTATAATATGGTCAATGCAATTACAGTCTTTGCTGAGTTCTTGTATAAAATTAACGAACTTGAGTAGTATTATGGGAGACCCCGATTTATAGACAATAGCTCAGAAGTGTAGATGGACCCTGGGGAATTGTGACTGGTATCTGTAGAGGGGGCAGTGTTGTGGCACTGACATCTGAACTTGTGGGGTCTGTGCTGCCTCTGGGTGGTGTCAGAATGTTGGACAACCAGTTGGTGTTGGAGAATTGACTGGTGTTCAGCAAACTCCACACATTTATTGTCAGAAAAAAGGCAGCACAGAGACCTGGGCTGGAGAGAGACTCTGGGTGTCTCCAGGAAGGGAGGCTGTATTCTCCTACACACAAGCTGTCACCCTATACATTGTCCTGTTATTACACATCTCCTCCCAGGGAGAGAGGCGACTGAGGATAGAAAGGGTAGAAGTTCTGAGAACAGACCCCGCCCCCACTGTGCTGCCACCACATAATTCCCACCCACTCTGAACACACCCACTAGGCACTGGTGTGGCCACGCCCCTTTCAGGACAAGACATGACCCTCAGAAATTGTGCCCATAGTACCTTTGCTCCTAGAGTTTCCTGCCAAAATTCCCATACAAGTGCCTAAAGGACTCTTGGCTCATCCTTGTCCCCAGACCCTGAAACTGTAGCAGCAACCCAGTCCCTCCATCAACCTAGGCTTGTGGACCACCCGATCATAGTCTTATCTGCCTGCATGGACACAGGAATTAGTCAGAGCATAGTCCTGCCTAGGCCAGTATCTGTAGCACAAACCAGTCCTTCCACCAATTCTGCACTGCCCCCATGCGAGAGTTCTTAGCAGCACCTTCCCTTCTGCCTTTTACTTCCCCGCAAACCCTGACAGGGTCTCACTCTGTCGCCCAGGCTGGAGTGCAGTGGCATGATCATGCAGCCTCGACCTCCTTGGTTTCAGGTGATCCTCACACCTCAGCCTCCCGAATCGCTGGGACTAAAGGCATGTGCCCCCCACACCTGACTACTTTTTGTAATTTTTTTAGAGACAGGGTCTTACTGTGTTGCCCAGCTCATCACAAACTCCTGGGCTCAAGTGATCCACCTGCCTCTGCCTTCCAAAGTGCTGGGATTACAGGTGTGAGCTACCATGCCTGGCCCACAAACCCCTTTTTACGTGCACGCAGCATGTCCCAGGCCAATCCTCAGGTGCCTGAATCCAGCACCTGCTGGAATTCAGATGTCCATGAATTCAAGATTATGGCCCTAGATCTCGCTGTTGTGAAAACAAATAGAAATTAGAAATAGCCCTTCTTTTTTTTTTTTTTTTTTTTTTTTTTTTTTTTTTTTTTTGAGGCGGAGTCTCGCTCTGTCGCCCGGACTGAAGTGCAGTGGCCAGATCTCAGCTCACTGCAAGCTCCGCCTCCCGGGTTTCCGCCATTCTCCTGCCTCAGCCTCCCGAGTAGCTGGGACTACAGGCGCCCGCCACCTCGCCCGGCTAGTTTTTGTATTTTTAGTAGAGACGGGGTTTCACCGTATTAGCCAGGATGGTCTCGATCTCCCGACCTTGTGATCCGCCCGTCTCGGCCTCCCAAAGTGCTGGGATTACAGGCTTGAGCCACCGCGCCCGGCCTAGAAATAGCCCTTCTTAAAAATAAGGGAAGGCATGTTTCTCCTTCCTTTTCTTGAAGCACTTACTGTAGAGAATTAGAGAATATATGTAAATTTTTTTCTACCTTTTGGAAATATGTTTAAATCATTCTAACAGCTAAACAGAGCTTTTGTCTTTTGTCGGTCTTTTTTTTTTTTTTTCTGAGTCTTGCTGTGTTGCCCAGGCTGGACTGCCGTGGTGCAATCTCAGCTCACTGCAACCTCTGCCTCCCAGGTTCTAGCGGTTCTCCTACCTCAGCCTCCCACATAGCTGCGATTACAGGTGCCCACCACTATGCCAGGCTAATTTTTGTATTTTTAGTAGAGATGGGGTTTCACCACGTTGTCCAGGCTGGTGTCAAACTCCTGAGCTCAGGTGATCTGCTTGCCATGGCCTCCCAAAATGCTGGGATTATAAGCAGGAGCCACTGTGCCTGGCCGTCAGTCTTTCTGATTCGGGATATTCTTTCTCTAGGAACTGGGAATCACTGATTTGAAATGTAAATAGCAAAGAAGAGAGAGCCATATCTCACAGTTTCTCTAGGAGAGCAGGCATCTACCTTCAGGCATCTGGCTTCAAGTTGCAAATTTACCTGTCACGAAGACATGAAGTTTATTTTTCCTTTGACTGTAGCCAATTAAAAAACACAGATGGCGGCCAGGCGCGGTGGCTCAAGCCTGTAATCCCAGCACTTTGGGAGGCCGAGACGGGCGGATCACGAGGTCAGGAGATCGAGACCACCCTGGCTAACACGGTGAAACCCCGTCTCTACTAAAAATACAAAAAACTAGCTGGGCGAGGTGGCGGCGCCTGTAGTCCCAGCTACTCGGGAGGCTGAGGCAGGAGAATGGCGTGAACCCAGGAGGCGGAGCTTGCAGTGAGCTGAGATCTGGCCACTGCACTCCAGCCTGGGTGACAGAGCAAGACTCCGTCTCAAAAAAAAAAAACAAAAAACACACAGATGGCCTCCCAGTTCCCAGGTGAATTTAGGATGAACTCTATCTGACAAATGGTGATGTCAGGTCTTCTGTTGAGGACTAATTATGGTGACTTTTTCATGAGTGAGTGTTTTTCCATTCTCTTAGCAGATTGCCTGTAATGTCCTTCACATTCTGGTCTGATTGTGTCATAAAACAATTTGCTTTCTTTTCTACCGTTGTGGATCATTTTTCTCATGATTCTGTTTTTAATTATATTTCCCAAACACTGAGAAATGTAAGGTTCCACAGGCCTCACTCTAGAGGGGATGTTCCCTCGAAGACTTCCCGTCACAACCCACAGTTGTGCAGCAAAGTGCCCATTGCCCGGAAAATCTGCAGGCAGAATGGTCTCTCTGCTTATCTGGAATCTTTAATCCCTTCTAGAACAGTTTGGCCAGATTTCTACAAAAATAAGTTCACAGGGCATCAGTTAGCCATTCCAGCTCTGTCATGCCCCTGGCATCTTCAGACCTGAAACTGATTCAGAGGCCATGGGGGCTGGAAACCAACCAGGCCCACACACATGCATGGAGTAGGCCTGAGAATCTCAACATTCCCTTCATCCTCTTGCCCAAATGCCCATGAATCTGCAGAGGGTGCATGCCATTCCCTGCCCCTCCCACACCTAAATCTGCAGCTCCAAATGTTGAACCCAGGTCCTGGGGTTCTCCAGGATGTGTGAGAGCAGCCTTCCTGAGGGGCTGTCTCCTCTAGTTTTCCTGTCTTCACAGCAACACCCAAGAATGCAGAGCCAGGTTGATTCCGCCTGGGATCTGCACATAAAGGCTGGTCTCCACCTGGGATCCACAAGACAGGGCCAGACTTTGGACTGAGGATGTATAGAAAATCCAGGGTACAGTTTCTGCATTATGACAAATTGACACAGACTTTGTAAAGCCCTACTTTTTGTGTGGGTCCTTCAAGTTTTCCAGATCTTGTCCAGTGAGCTGCTGCAGTTCTGTGAGGGCCTTCTGGTCCAAGCAGTATCTGGTGGCAGAATCTGTTAGTGTAAAGCAGCACCTTAGCAGAGTGAGGGCAGGGCCACCACTGTCCAGAGCCATGAATAAAACTACACCTACCTGTGAGCTGTGTTACTGGAGTAGGGTAATTTTGTTCTTCCTTGTACCAAGAGTTGGCTGATCAGGTATAGGTAATACTACACCTGGATCCAGAATCTGTGGCTCCACTGGGGCAGTTCCACTTTGTATCCTGGCCCCACAGAGTCAGCCTGAGTCTGTCCTGCCCAAATCACTACCGGGGCATCAGCACAGGATCACCAGGGACTCCCTCACCAGCACCTTGAGACATTTGGTGATGTCTTGTGCAGACTGAGGTCAGGCTGACAACAGGGTCTAATTTCTTTCCATCTCAGAGGGAAAGGAATGAATCATCCAGGATTTGTTCCTCCACTCGCAGAAGGAATCTCTTTATTTGGTATCCAAATGGGAGTTGCTCCAGTTTTCTAATGTGTGGGTGAAGAACAAAGAGGAGTTCTGGAGACTCATACTGATAGGTAAACCAATTGCTTCCATTTCATATGGCCATTAGATCAACACTTGTAGCAGCCATAGTCCCTACCATCCAGGAACTTTCAGTCTAGAGCAGATGGATAATGGCCAAATTCAGCATCATGTGGTCCTGTGCAAGCACAGAGGTATACAGGGAACTTGGGCTTGATTTGGGACACTGCCCTTATGTTGACATTGTGAGTTCTGATGTCACCACCTGAAGGACCACCCATGGACAGAAGAGTTATTATTTCTATTGATTTTCTCTTGATTCGGTTAATATTTTCCTATGGTTGGGAAAAAGCTGAGTGTTGGGAGGGAAACTGAGGCAGGGCTTACATAATGTCCTCAGGAATGTATCTAGACTTGCTGGCTCCTTGCTTAGGAGGAGCCTCCTAGGCTCCTCAATTGATTGTATTCCCATTATCTCAAGTAGCAGAACATGTTCCATATAAATGCTAAACCATCACAACTGTAAATCATGTGCTTAATGCAATGTGTCCTTTTGACCTCCACATTCTCACCACCTCTTTCTTTGTTGGATTACCAATAAATAGCATGTGCTGTCAGAGCTCGGGGCTTTTGCAGGCTCTGAACAATAGCGATGGACCTCTGGTGTCCCAACTTTTTCTCTCCCGCTTTTTCTCAATCCTTTGACTCCGCCAGACTTTGTCACCCCCACGACCTGGTGATGGGTCTGATCACCCCAACAGCCAGAAAGCCCTACATATTTTGATTGCATTGCTTGTTAATAGATTTACAAAATAGTTAAAGATGAAACAAAATTAGAAAAACTCTGGGAGTCAAGTTCTTGTGGTCAGGCTTAGAAAACACAGGACTGAAAATAAATCAGCAACATAGAGATGAGAAGCCTAGGGCCTGCCCACTGCCCCTAGCCTTGCTCTGCCCCAACCCTGTCCAAATCCACCCTCTTCTGAATTTGGTTCAGGTCTGGCCCCATCTTGGAACCTACCTTCACAGAACTGTTTGTTGGAGATCAGACTTCTGAGTGGTTGCTCTTGCTGGTTCTCCAGAGCTGGTGCTCACAATTTCCCCAAACCCAAAAGCAGTTAAGTGGGAGCAAAGGACAATATGGGGGCCTGAAATTTTTTCTTCGTTGAAACAGTGCTTCTAGAGACATCCCACCTGGCAACCTTTTTTCCATTCCTGAGGATCCAGTAGTTGCTCCACAAGTAGTACAAAGTCAATGTAAAGACGACAGTGAGAAATCCTTATGAACTAAACTTCACCCTTCTTTTCCGTATCCCTCCCATCTGTCTATAGTTAGCTTTTATAGTGACAGGGAAACAGAAGAAGAGAGAGAAAGGCTGGGCCATCATCTAAATCTTGCAGGGAATTATGGGATACTCAGGACCCACATCCCAGGGGCTTATGTGGCTTAACTCACACCATGTGATGTTGCCAGCACAGTGCATCCTGTGAGCAAGTAGTACAAGCTCAGTAAACACTGCTTTCATGCATGTATTCATACTGTTTTCCAAATGCTGACTTAGATGTTACTGTCCTCTCCAGCCTCTGGAGACTTTAAATGGCTGGCAAAGGATGTGATTTTTCAGGACAGTGGTTGGTGGTCCTCGCTGTGAATGAAAAGTATTTGCGTTGTGATTAGAGTATTGGGTGTAAGGGACTCTGTGTGCTGTGCCCGCTTCCTCTAGCTGTCTGCTAATGATAATGGGTCTTAAGCCGATTCGTGGAACTTTTCCAAACCTGCAGAATCACAGTCCTTAGCACAGGCCCCAGAATACCAAATGATGTGTATGCATATTGAAGCTTGAGAGGAATGCTTAGCTCAGTGGTTCTCAGCCCAGGCTTCTAAGTAGGGTCACATGGCCAGTTTGAAGAAATATGGCCACCTGTATGTTTCTCCACAGATTTTATTATTCTACTCAGATCATGATTTACTTTTTTCCCCCACTGATATCACATAATGATTATGGGTCCATCTGTACATCAGCATTGATACCAGTTCGTCTCATTACAGCCGATGGTGTACAACCAGCTCATTCCCCTGGTTCAGGTGCTCTCTGCCGGATTCCTTCACTAGTTATTTTTCTCTTTGTTGTTAATGAGTATCTAGGAGGGAGGATTTACTGAGTGATGCGTATAAAACCATCTCGTTTAATTCAGAGACTCCCATTGCTTTCTAGTTTCCCTTTGCTTGTGGGTTGCTTTGGAGAGTGAAGGCTCTCACGTTTGTTGACTGTAAATACTGGTTTTTGAAACTGGAAGTTCTGAAATAAGCCTCACTTCTGTAGGTTTCCACTTCAATTTATTCATGTCACAAGCATACACTCCTTTATTTTCTGTATTTTCAGAGAAAGATAACAATTAACATATAATTTATATACCCATTGTCTTAAAATTCTAAAATATAACGCAGCACTTAGAATAAATAAAACAAAAAGTTGGGGGGAAAAAAGCAGACTCAGAAGCACAAGCTCTTATTTTAGTTTGTATCGTTGTATATATTAGTCTCCATAGTTTGTTTAAAAAACAGAAAAAGACATCATCCACAAAGAGTTTTATAGTTTTAACACAATTTAAAATACTTCTTAATTTTCTTAAGAAATGTTCCGTCACTTTTCATGTACGTATAGTTACCATTTCTATGTATGTGTGTGCGTATGACATAAGCATCATTTGATCAGTTTTGTGTTGCTGCCTTCCTGTTTTCATCATCTTCTCAGTTGTGACACCTGCTCTGAACATTACTTTATGGTTATCTCTGCATATTGGCCTGTATGTCCCTTTAAAATGAATTCTAAGTTAGATACTGGAGTAAAATACAAGCTCTACTGTATACTAGATATTTGGCAAAAAAAAAATTTTCAGGCTTGAGACAGATGGGGAGGGTTGACAAAATATTTTTATAAAAGAGGAAGAATACTATTATTTCTCACATAGATTATTTTTATGGTTTTATCAATACATGAAAAACTGCTAGGATGCCATCTAGTATATAGTAAATGTTCAAAAAGGATTCTACTATTCTTGCTATTATGTTATAACCTGTAAATTTCATAAAACTCTCAATTCCACATCATCCCTGCATTCTTCCCTCAGTGTTCTACCTCTCTGCTATTCAAAAGTGTGGCCTGTGGAACTGAGGCATTGACATCACTGGTGAGCTTGTTAAAAATGCAGAAACTCAGCCCCAACCCCAGATCTCCTGAATCAGAATCTGCATTTGAACCAGTTCTCCAGTTTATTGTTGAATACAATAAAATTTGAGAAGTATGTCTCTAAGTCACCATGACTTTTCCACCTGAGAATTATACACAACTAATTGTAGATGATGTAAATATAGACTCAAAAATGTATATATTCCTATGTTGATGGCTTAGTTTTTTGGTTTTTTTGGTTTTTTGTTCTTTGAGACGGAATTTCGCTCTTGTTGCTCAGGCTAGAGTGCAATGGCACAATCTTGGCTCACTGCAACCTCCACCTCTCGATTCAAGCAATTCTCCTGCCTTAGGTTCCTGAGTAGCTGGGATTACAGGCAAGCACCACCATGCCCAGCTAATTTTTTGTATCTTTAGTACAGATGGGGTTTCATCATTTTGGACAGGCTGGTCTTGAACTCCTGATGTCAGGTGATCCATCCACCTTGGCATCCCAAAGTTCTGAGATTACAGGCATGAGTCACCGCACCCGGCCTTGATGCCTTAGTTTTATATTTTATATTCCATATAGGCATAGTACCTACACTGGTTTTGTGGCTCTTATGTCATTCTCTTTCCACAGAGTTAGAGAATACATTAGAAAATATTATTGTGTTTAAAAGTATCTTATTGAATATTTCAGGTCACTCATATAAATCAGAGTCACTCTGCCTATGGCCACATGGTCAATGTGCTATTTATTTTTATTTCAGGGACTGTTGACATTCAGGGATGTGGCCATAGAATTCTCTCAGGAGGAGTGGGAACACCTGGACTCAGATCAGAAGCTTTTATATGGGGATGTGATGTTAGAGAACTACAGAAACCTGGTCTGTCTGGGTGAGGATAACTTGCCTTTGGAATATCTAATATCTAATAACTAAGGGTTTTATTTCTATCCTTTGTAGAATGTCACTTGGGAGCTTGTGCTTTATATGAATGAATTCAGATTCCTGCTTCCAGGAAAAAAAAATTGTGGGTTTGTTGTAGAAAAGACTTCCTAATGTTTGATCTTGACATTTGCCTTCTTTCTTGAGATGATGTTGAAGCTTCACTGTAGTTTAGTGGTGATTCTAGAAATGGAGTGACATAAACTATGATTGCCCACACTTTAAAATCCAATTCCTTCTCCTTATTTTTGACTCAGTCATACTTGGAAGTGAAGCTCAGGATTCCCGTGTTTAAAATGCTTCCTAAATATTCTAAAGAAACTGACAGGAAACAGTGTTTGGGGAAGTAATTTTCTAGGATCCTCTATAATGTTCCCTCTTTACTGAGTATCCTACTGAGCTGGCAATTAAAGAACTCCCAGCAAGAGTCATGTGACTTTTTCTAATAAAACAGGTCTCGCTGTCTCTAAGCCGGACCTGATCACCTTTTTGGAGCAAAGGAAAGAGCCCTGGAATGTGAAGAGTGAGGAGACAGTAGCCATCCAGCCAGGTAGGTGGGAGCAGATGAAGTAGATGACATGAGTGAGAGATCCAGCGGTCAAGAAAGAACCAGACCTTGGAGTGTGGATTGGAAAGTTCTCCAATGGAAATGATTTTTGAGACACCTGGGTTTATTTCTTTCTCTTGCTGTCACAGAGGGACATCTTCTGTCTCATGTTCTTAAATTATCGATGATTCTCCTTCCCCTTCTGTGATCCACCATCAAATTCACAGTGACAGCCAAAGTGCTCCCCTTGGCCTGTGAGGGCCTGTGTGATCTGACTGCCCTTGCATTGATTTGGGGGCTCTGAGAAAGTCTGGGCATGTTTCTACCTCTGTGTGGAACCACTTTTAAAGTTCTGGTTTTGCCTCATGTCAGAAATGTACTAATCCTATGGTGGTTTCCAAGATGATCCTACAAAAATTGAGACTCAGTAATTTCATCAGAGCACAAAGTATCTTCCTAAATGTAAAAAAAAAAATCTGATTCCGTATTTCACTTCAACTTTTCATCTTTCCTAGCCTAAACTAAGGCTAGAAATATAAGCTCTATGCACAAATTCCACAGATTTAAAATTATTTAATATATTACTTACTATGTAGAATTCTTAACTAAATGAGTGTCTATGGGGAGTTTAGAACATTGCCCATTATATTGGCTAAACTCTCAACTTTTACCTTATATGTTAATAAGATTTTATAATTTTATCTGGATAATTGTGAAGTTTAATGTGGTCTTTATGTTCATTTTCTTTCTTTTCCTTTTCTTTTTTCTTTTCCTTCCTTCTTTCATATAGATTTTTTCCCACACTTGTAAATTGTATATATTTAAGGCATACACCCTGATAATTTGATTTTACAGATGTATACATTGTATAATGATTAATACAATGAAATTAATTAACACATTAATCATCTCACATAGTTGCCAGGATTTGTGGAGAGAGCATTTAAGATCTACTGTGTTAGCAAATCTCAAGTATACAAGAGTGTTGTAAACTATATTCACAATGCTGTACATTAGCTCCCCAGAATTTATCTTTTCAATGGAAGTATGTACTCTTTGACCAGTATCTCCCCATTTTTACCACTTCTCAGCTGTTGAGACCCATTGTTCTACACTATACTTCTATGAGCTCAACTATTTTAGATTCCACAAATAACCGACAGTATTTGTATTTCTCTATCTTATTCAGTTACCATAATGTCCACCTGGTTTGTTCATCCATGTTGTCAGAAATGGCAGGATTACCTTCTTCATTATGCTGAATAATATTCCACTATATAATGTGAATAATCAGCTATGAACATAGGTGATTATTCATACTGATATTGATTAATTGATTGATTGATTTTTGAGACAGAGTCTCACTTTGTCGCCCAGGCTGGAGTGCAGTGGTGCCATCTCAGCTCACTACAACCTCTGCTTCCCAGGTTCAAGCGATTCTCCCGCCTCAGCCTCCCAAGTAGCTGCGATTACATGCTTGTGCCACCCTGCCTGGCTAATTTTTTTGTATTTTCAGTAGAGACGGGGTTTCGCCACGTCGGCCAGGCTGGTCTTGAATTCCTGGCCTCAAGTGATCCACTGCCTCAGCCTCCCAAAGTGCTGGGATTACAGGCATGAGCCATTGCGCTCACCAGATTGTATTTCTTTTAGGTATATACTTAGAATTAGGATTGAGGTTCATGTGATACTTCTATTTTTAATTTTTTGAGAAGCCTCCATGCTTTTTCCCATAATGGCTGGATCAATTTACATTTCCACCAATGGTGTACAACGTTTCCTTTTCTCTACACTGTCACCATTTGTGGTCTCTTTTCTCTTTGATAATAGCTATTCTAACAGTATGAGGTGATATCTCACGATTTGATAATCTCATTGTGGTATCTCTCTGTGAATGTGAGGTGATGGCTCATTGAGGTTTGATGTGCATTTCCCTGATGATTAATTATGTTGAGCACCTTTTCTTAAACATGTTTGCTACTTTTATGTCATCCTTGGAAAAATTTCTAGTCAGGTCCTTTGCATATTTTTAAGTCAGATTTACTTTTACTGGCAATTGAGTTGTGTGAGATTCTTACATCTTTTGGATATGAAACTCTTATCAGATATATTTTCTCCCAGTCCTTAGGCCAGTCCTTAGGTTGCCTTTTCATGTTGTTCTTTGTTTCCTTTGCTGTGCAGACACTTTTTAGTTTGATGTAGTCCCACTTGTTTTTGTTTTTTGATTTTGTTGATTGTGCTTTTTTGGTGCGAAATCTAAAAAATCAGTACCAAGGCTGATGTCAAAGAGCTTGTTCCCCGTGTTTCTTCTAAAAGTTATACAATTTCTGGTTTTACATTTAAGTGTTAATTCTTTTTGAGTTCATTTTTGTATATGGTATAAATGTTCGATTTCATCCTTTTGCTCATAAATATCCACCTTTTCCAGCATCATTTATTGAAGAGAATATCCTTTTCCCTTTGTGTATCTTGGTGCTCTTATCAATGATTGCTAACTGTATATACACATGGGGTTATTTTTTCTTTCCTCCTTCTGTCCCATTGGTCTATGTGTCTTTGTAGCTCAGTGTAATACTCACTATTAGTATAGCTTTGTAATAGTTTGGAATGAAGAAGTGTGATGCCTTCAGTTTTATTCTTTCTTAAGATTGTGTTGGCTATTTGTGGTCATTTGTGGTTTTATAGAAATTTCGAGGTCAGATGCAGTGGCTGACACCTGTAATCCCAGCACTTTGGGAGACCTGAAGCTGGCGGATCACTTGAGGCCAGGAGTTCAAGACCAGCCTGGCCAACATGGCGAAACCCCATCTCTACTAAAAATACAAAAATTAGCCAAGTGTGGTGGTACATACCTGTAATCCCAGCTACTGGAAAGGCTGAGACAAGAAAATTGCTTGAACCCAGGAGGCTGAGGTTGCAGTGAGCCAAGATCATGCCACTGCACTCCAGCCTGAGCAACAGCGAGACTCTGTCTCAAAAAATATATATAAAATAAAATAAAATAAATTTTAGAATTTATTTTTATTTCTGTGAAAACACATTGGAATTTTAATAGGGATTACTTTGTATCTGTATATCACTTTGTGTAGTGTGGACATTTTATCAGTATTAATTTTTCCAGTCCATGAACAAGGGCTATCTTTCCATTTATTTGTGTCTTTTTCAATTACATTCATCAGTGTCTTATGGATTTTAATAAGCAGATCTTTTACCTCCTTTATTAAATGGAGTCATAATAATTTTACACTTTTTGATGCTATTATAAATTGGATCGTTTGCTTAACTTTTTTTCTCAGATCGTTTATTGTTGGTATATAGAAATGCAACTAATTTTTGTATGTTAATTTTGTGACCTCAGCTTTACTGAATGAGTTTATTAGCTCTAACTCTTTTTGTATACTCTTCAGGGTTTTCTGTTTATAAAATCACCTAATCTGCAAGCAGAGAGAATTATAATTCTTCATTGCTGATGTGAGTGCTTTTTATTTCTTTTTCTTACCTAATTGCTCTTGTTGCAGGGCAGATGAGCCCCCAGATTGGCGCTTAACCTGGGAAGGTTCATAGCTTCACTCAGGAAGAATTCAAATGCAAGATAGTGGTAGAAGAAAACAGCTTTACTGAGCTGGCAGTGTTGCAGCTGTATGACTGCTCCTGTGGAGTGAGGCTCCCCTGTAGGCAGTGTGCTGAGAGGAGCAGTTCTGCAGTCATGTACTCATATACCCACTTTTCATTACATGCAAACTAAGGGGCAGTGTTTTTTCCCTTCAATTTTTTGGAAGAATTTGAGAAGGATGGATATTAATTCATCTTTAAATGTGTGATACAATTCATATATGAAGTCATTTAGTCATGGGATTTTTCTCACTGGATTTTTTTTATTATGCTTCAATCTCCTTTCTTATTATTCATCTGCTTGGTATTTCTGTTTCTTCATGATTTAATCTTGGTGAGTCATTCATTTCTAAGAGTCTATTTCTAAGTTATCCAATTTGTTGTCATATGATTGTTCATAGTAGTCTCTTATTATTCTTTGTATTTGTGTGGTGTCAGTTGTAATGACTCATCTTCCTTTCTTTCTTCTATTCATTCATTCATTCATTCATTCATCTGAAACAAGGTCTCACTCCAATGCCCAGGCCAAAGTGCAGTGGCATGATCATGACTCACTGCAGCCTCAACCTCCCAGGCTCAGGTCATTCTCCAACCTCGCAAGTAGCTGGGACTACAGGTGTGTACCACCATGCTCAGCTAATTTTTGTATTTTTTGAAGAGAGGGATTTCACCATGTTGCCCAGGCTGGTCTCCAACTCCTGAGCTCAGGTGATTTACCTGCTGTGGCCTCCCAAAGCTCTGGGACTATAAGCATGAGGAAGTGCACCCAGCCCATTTATAATTTTTCGACTCCTCTCTCTTTTTATTCCTTTGCTTAATCTGGCCAAAAGTTTCTCAATTTTGTTTTCTTTAAAAAATTCAACTCTGTTTCTTTGATCTTTTCTATTGTCTTCCTATTTAGTCTCTTTTTGTTCTAATTCTTATTGTTTCCATGAGTATGCTAACATTGGGATTATTTTGTTCTTGTTCAAGTTTCTTGAGGAATTGAGTTAGATTGCTTATTCAACATCTTTTTCTTCTTAATGTAGGACTTTATTATTATAAACTTCTGTATTAGAACTGTTTTGGTTGCATCCCAAAAGTTTTGGTTTCTTGTGTTTCTAATTTCATTTGTCTCAGGATATGTTTAGATTTTTCGTTTGATTTCTTCTTTAACCCATTGATTTTTCAGGAGTGTGTTGTTTAATATTTACATATTTGTGAGTTTCCAGTTTTCTTTCTGCTATTGATTTTCAGTTTTATATCAGTGCAATCAGAAAAAACTTGATATAATTTTAATCTTTATAAATTTGAAAAGACTTAGTGTTTTTTACTTTTGGTTTAACATGTGATCTATCCTGGAGAATATTTCATGTATTCTTAGAAAAATGGGTATTCTCATATTGTTGGATGGGATATATATGTATATTTAGTCTATAGTGTTATAGTGCACTGTTTTCTTAATTTTGTGCTGGAGTGATCTATCCATTTTAAGTAGGATACTAACGTTTTCTTTTATTATATTTCTGTATATTTCTCTTTCCAGTTCTCTTAATGTTTGCTTTATATATTTAGGTATTCCCATGTTGGGTGCATATATCTATTTAATTGTTCTATCCTCTGGACAAATTAACCTCTCTATTATTATATAGTTAACTCCTTTGTCTCTTGTGACAGATTTTGTCAGTCTGTTTTATCTAATGTAAATATAACTACCCCTGCCTGCACTCTTTTGTTTATCATTTGTATGGAATATCCTTTCCAGTTCTTTCACTTTTAGCCTATGTTTGTCCTTAAATCAAAAGTGAGTCTCTTGTAAGCATCTTGTCACTGGATTTTTAAAAATCCATTCAGCTACTCTCTGTCTGTTTTAAATTTGTTTTGTGACTGCTATATCAGAATATCACAGGGTATTTTATAAGGAAATGAGTAATTTATAAGGAATACAAGTTAATTTAGCTTATCATTCTGAAGGCAGGGAAGGCAGAGAGCATGACACTGGCATCTGGTGAAGACCTTTATGCTGCATAATAACATAGCCAAAGGCATGACGGGGAGAGAGCATGTAACAAATGCACACTTGTGATGACTAACCCACTGCTGTGATAAGGCCATTAATACATTCATTACAGGCAGAGCTCTCATGGCCTAATCACTTCTTAAAAGTCCCACTTCTTAATTCTGTCACAGTGGCTATCAAATTTTAACCTGAATTTTGCAAGTGACATTCAGTCTATATCGGTGTCTGTTTATTGGATAATTTAATCTCTTTATATGTAATTATTGATAGGTAACTATTATGATTTTGTTTTCTATTTTATACTTCATTTGTTTCTTTTCTCCTCTTATGCTGTCTTCCCTTTGGTTTTGTTTTTTGTCTTGTTTTTGTTGTTTTTATATACTTTGATTACTTTCTCTTTTTATTGTATGTATCTACTACAGTTTTTTTCCCCAGTGGTTATAAGACTTACATAAACATCATATAACAGTCTAATTTAAGATGATAATAATTCAACTTTTATACATAGAAAACTCTACAGTTTTCCTCTTCTTCACACATTTTAAAACTTCTTATATTGTGTATTCATTAAATTATCAAAGCTATACTTCTTAAAAATACTTTTGTTTTATAGTTCTTATACTAGAATTAAAAGTGATAAATGTACTCACCATTACAATATTTGAGTATTCTGAATTTCATTATTTACCATTTCCAGTGATATTAGTAGTTTTAATGCTTTCATATTTAGTTAGCATTTCATCATTTCAACTTGAGTAATTCCCTTTAGTCCTTTAGCATTTCTAGACAGGTCTAGTGGTGATGAATTCCCTTAACATTTTTTTTGGGGGGGAGGGTCTTGAAATGTCTTCATCTCTCTTATTTCTAGAAGATGCTTTGTTGTATATAGCCTTCTTAGTTGTCTTTTTTTTTTTTTTCCTTCTTTCAGCACTTTGAATATATGGTATAACTCCTATTTGGCCTGTAAGGTTTCTGCTGAAAAATCTACTGATAACATCATAAAGTTTCCCTTGTATGTGAATAATCTCTTATCTCATGCTGCTTTCATGATTCTTGCTTTGTCTTTGAATTTTGCCTTTGTCTTTGAATTTAATTATAATATGTCCAAAGGGAATCTTCATTAGGTTCTTCTTGCCACAGTTATTTTGAGCTTTATGAAACTGGTTGTTCATATCCTTTTCCAGATTTGGAGAATTTTAAGACATTATATCTTTAAATAATCTTTTTTTCCTCTTTCTTTCTTCTGAAAATCCTAAAATGTGCATATTTGTTCACTTTATGGTATACAGCCTATATGGTCCTTCTCGCTTTCATTTTTTTCTAATTGATTACTTTCAAATGACCTGTCTTTGAGTTTGCTGATTTTTCTTTTTTTCATCATTGAGTCTCTTGTTAAAACTGTTACATTTTTTCAGTTCTTCCATTGTTCACTTTAGTGCCAAGATTTCTGTTTGGTTCTTTTTAATGGTTTCTATTTCTCTATTAAAAGTCTCATTTTGTTCAAATACTGTATTATAAAACTTTTTAGTTATCTATCTGTGTTCTTTTGCATCTCACTGAAATTCTTTAAGATGATTATTTTGAATTCTTCGTTAGCCAACTTTCAGATCTCCATTTCTTTGGAGATGATTACTACGGCTTTTTAGTTTCCTTTGGTGGTGATGGTGGTGGTTTGCCTGATTCTTCATAATCTGTGTAGCCTTATGTTTATTTCCCTGAATGTGAAGGAGCAAACATGTCTTCCAGTCATTATAGACTAGTTTTGGGAAATAATTACTTTCTTCTTTCGGATCCTGAACTAATGAGATTTTGACTAAGATTGCAGTTGAGTGTGTTGGAGCCGTGTCACATGACTGCTACTGGGTCTCCAGTGGATTATATGGTTGACAGACCTATTAGCAGGACATAGATAGTCATGGATCCTGTCTGTTCTCTTGGAAGACAACTTTCTTCAGGATCTTGAGCATTGTGGCTGGTTTCTTAGATAAGAAATTGCAGTTGTTTCTGCGGAGTCAGGGTGCTGATAGAATAGATGTGGACAGGTGTGGCTCCTGCTGAGTCTCTGGAAGTGCTTTCATCCAGTCATTGAACAAGTCACTGATTGACATGACTGACCCTTGATCACAACTGAATGGGTCTGGAACTAATTCACAGGGCTGCTATAGGATATGGGCCATGGGCCCATGGCTTGTCTCCTTCTAGGTTTCTCATTGAGCAGAACTGCTCCCAGACCCTGGCTGACAGAAAGTAGAGCTAAACTTACAGAGCTGCTTTAAGATTCACAGTGAGACTAATGTCAGCAAGTCTAGCTCCAGGGGCACAGATGTGTGCTTTCAGGCAGGTCCCAGGTTGAGCAAAACTCCTGACCTGTGTCTGCATGAAACTGGAGCAAAGTTTCAGTGCCACTTCAGGATTCCCATTCCAGTCAGTGTTGGCAGTTCTACATCCAGAGGCATAGATGGATGTTTTTTCCTGAGGGTCCCTGTGTGGGCAGAACTTTTTCCAGACCATGACTGAGAGGTGATGGAGATGGATTTTGCCTTATTCAGGACCAGGATCTTCAGGCCTGTCACCTGAATCTCAGGTGGGAATGAATCCTCCTGGATTCTTGGAAGATTTTTTGAGTGGCAGGACCAAGGCCAAGTGAGCTATAGCTAAATCCGCAGTGGGATATGGCAGTGTTTTTGTTTTGTGTCCAGAACCATAATCAACAAGCCTACCCTTTGGTTCAGGACTTGTCCTCAAATTGTCCTCCTTGATCTTGGGCTGCAGCTGGGCATCAGAAATTCTGACCTGGCTCACAAAGCTCCCATAAAGACAGTTGTGTTTGGCACGGCTGCCACATTATGTTGTGAGAAATATGCATGGGGGCCTCCTATTCTGTCATCTTGCTTATTTTTCTAATCCTATATGTTTCACTTTTGAAAATGTGTCAAATTTGTGATTTTTGGATTCAAAAATTCTGAAACAAAATACTCGAATGTACACATTGTATAAGATGTAAATTAGATTACTAGTGGGCACCACATATTTATTAATATGTTTGATTGTAAGTTTAAGTTTACTGCAAGCAAAAAAGAATTATTAAGATTTATATCCATTTTGTATTTAACTGATGTATAATTTAATTCCAAATACTGACTTTATATTTTAGCAATTCTCACTGTATTTTGCAACATTTATGTTGTTCCTTAATTTGGAAATATAAAGCTTTTCTTAGCTTCTAAAGACTTTATTATAGCCATTATATTTTGTGTAAGAATAGCACCAATATATTGATAACATGATAAAGAAGTTTTCCTAGTGTCTTTTAAATATTTACTCATTAAAATTTTCTCATTAGAGCTAATTATTAGTGATTATAATGCATTTTCTGTGACATTTTACTGCCATTCATTGAATGGCAATGATTCAAAATGCCTGTTCTTCATGGGTGCACACAGTTGATAATTACAAATATCTAAAGGATTATTATTAATAGACTATGTTGTATTCATTATTTTAATGCACTAAAATTTCTCTTATTCTTGTTATTCCATATGATTGTGTTTTTTTTTCAGATATGTTTCCTTAGATCAGTTAATTGTATTTTTGTTTTTCAACCTTGATATTATGAGTTGGATGATAATTTTCAACTCTGTGAGACTTTAAGACAATATGATGTTTAATTTATATATGAATTAGCTATATGTCTGTTGCTTATTTAAAAATCTATGTGTTTTTCACCTGTATAAATATTGCCTCTACTTTGTTCATGCCTTATCTTGTATATATTTTTTTCTTAGCTGTTAATGATCGCTTTATTCTGTCTAGATGAGTAGTTAAGGAAATAATCTTTTCTTTTTTTTTTTTTTTTTTTTTGAGACGGAGTCTAGCCCTGTCACCCAGGCTGGAGTGCAGCGGCGCAATCTCAGCTCACTGCAAGCTCCACCTCCCAGATTCACGCCATTCTCCTGCCTCGGCCTCCCGAGTAGCGGGGACTACAGGCACCCGCCACCACGCCAGGCTAATTTTTTGTATTTTTAGTAGAGACGGGGTTTCACCATGTTAACCAGGATGGTCTCAATCTCCTGACCTGGTGATCCTCCCACCTTGGCCTCCCAAAGTGCTGGAATTACAGGCGTGAGCCACCACGCCCCGCCGGAAATAATCTTAAATTCACAATCGGTTGTTTGGATCTATATAATTATGTGAGAGGAAAACTTTTGTTCTTTGAAGCTGATTTTTGAAACATTTTATGACTATCTTTTTTAGGTAGTCAAATTTTTTATGGTGAAAACATAACAATTGTCATCTCAAACATTTTTAAGTGTACAGTTTATTAGTGTTAAGTATAGTCATATTGTTTTACAAGAGGTCTGTAGATCATTTTTATCTTACAGAAGTCAAAGTGAATACCCATTAAACTACACTTTCCACACTTCTCTGCAGCTCCTGAAGAGCACCATTCTGCTTAATGTTTCTATGAGTTTGGCTACTGTAGATACTTTATGTAAGTATAATCAAACAGTGTCTCTTTCTTTTTGACTATCTTATTTCACCTAACGTAATGTCCTCAGAGTTTTTCTGTATTATAGTACTTGTCAAAATGTCTCTGATTTTTAAGGCTCAGTAATGTTCTGTTGTGTATATGTGCCACATTTGTTTAATCGGCTCATCCAATAAGGGACATTTTGATTGCTTCCAGGTATTGTCTTTTGGGAGTAATGCTGCAGGGTACATGGATATGCAAACATCTCTTCCATGTTCTGTTTTGAATATGTTTGGAATATTTTGGATACACGGATATAGTCCCATGTGTATGTTCTTGCTTTTTGTTGCCTCATCCTTTGATATCATATCCAAAAATTCAATGCCAAGATCAGTTTTCATGGCCAAGCTTTCCCCTTATGTATTTTTCTAGGAGTTTTACATTTATAGGTTTTACGTTTAACTTTTAGTTTGCTTTTTCAATTGATACAATATTAATTGTACATATTTATGGGATACAATTTTATATATGTGTGTGTGTTATATAATGTTCACATCAGGATATTTAGTGCATTACCTCGTGTATTTGGTAATTCTTTGTAGTGAGAACATTCAAAAGTCTCTCTTCTAGCTGTTTTAATTTTTATTGTTTATAAAGACAGGATCTCACTCTGTCACCCAGACTGAAGTGCAATGGCACAATTGTAGTTCACTGTAACTTCAAACTCTTGGGCTTAAGTGATGCTCTGGCCTCAGCTCCCCAAGTAGCTAGGACTACAGGCATGTGCCACCATGTCCAGCTAATTTTTTTAAAATTTTGCATATAGGGTCTCACTACATTGTCCAGGCTGGCCTTGAACTCCTGACCTCAAGTGGTCCTCCTGCTTCAGCCTCCCGAAATGCAGAGATTACAAGGATGTAACACTGTGACGAGTCTCTTCTAGCTATTTTGTGATATTCAATACCCTCCTATTAACCATTGTTATCCTGCTGTGTAAGAGAACACCAGAAATTATTTCCCCTATGTAATTGTAATTTTGTACCTGTTAACCAGCCTCTTTCTATTTCTGCCCCTTCAGTCTCTGGTAACCACTGTTACACTCTCTGCTTATTATCAACTTCTTTTCCTTTTTTTTTTTTTTTTTTTGACAGAGTCTAGCTCTGTCACCCAGGCTGGAGTGCAGTGGCGTGATCTCAGCTCACGGCAACCTCTGCCTCCTGGGTTCAAGCTATTCTCCTGCCTCAGCCTCCGAGTAGCTGGGACTACAGGCACGCACCGCCATGCCCAGCTAACTTTTTGTATTTTTAGTAGAGACGGGGTTTCACCATGTTGGCCAGGCTGGTCTTGAACTCTTGACCTAAAGTGATCCACCCACTACAGCCTCCCAAAGTGCTGGGATTAGAAGCGTGAGCCACCACGCCCGGCCCTTTTTTTCTTTTCTTTTTTTTTTTCTTTTAGGTTACTCATTTGAGTAAGATCACAAAGGGTTTATCTTTCTGTATATGGCCTCTTCACTTAACATGATATCTCACAGTTCATCCATGTTATTGCAAAGAACAGGATTTTATTCTTTTTTAATGGCTGAATAGTATTTCATTGTGCATGTACACCACATTTTCTTTATCCATTTATCTCTTCCTGTACATTTGGATTGATTTCATATCTTGGCTGTTATAAAGAGTGCTGCCATATACATGGGAATGCAGCTATGTTTCTGGCACATTGATTTCCTTTCTTTTGGATATATACCCAATAGTGAAATTGCTAAATCATATGACAGCTGTATTTTTAATTTTTCAGGAACTACCATACTCTTCTGTAGTGGCCATACTACTTATCCCATCGACATTATACACGTGTTCCCTTTTCTTCACATCCTCACCAATACTTGTTTTAGTTGTATTTTTTTGTCTTTTTGATTATAGTCATTTTAACTAGAGTGTGGTGGTATCTCATTGTGGTTTGGATTTGCATTCCCTTGATGATTAATTATGATAAGCATCTTTTTATGTACCTGTTGGCCATTCATATGTCTTCTTTTCACTAATGTCTATTAAGGTCTTTGGCACATTTTTAAACGGATTATATGTTTGTCTTATTTTGAAATTTCAAATTTCTTATGTACTTGATATTAACCTCTTGTCATATATATAGTTTGTGAATATTATCTCCCATTGTCTATGTTGTCTCTTCACTCTGTTATTTCATTTGATATGCAAAAGTGTTTTAGGTTGATGTAATCTCGTTTGCCTGTTTTTGCTTAGGTTGTCTTTGCTTTGAAGTCTTTCCAAGTCCAATGTTGTAAAGTATTTGCCCAGTTTTCATCTAATAGTTTCATAGTTTAGGGCATTACATTTAAGTCTATAATCCATTTTGAGTTGGTTTTTGTATATGATAAGGGTTAGGGATCTAGTCTTACTCTTCTGCATATGGATATTCAATTTTTCCTGCACTATTTATTAAAGAGATTGTCTTTTCCCCAAAGTGTGTTCTCAGCATCTTTGTTGAAAATCAATCAGCTTTAGGTGCATGAATTTATTTATGGACTCATTCAGCATATTGGTCTATGTGTTTGTTTTAATGCCAGTACAATGTTGTTTGGGATACTATAGCTTTGTAGTAAATTTTGAAGTCAGGTGGTATGATGCCTTCAGCCTTGTTCCTTTTGCTTAGGATTGCTTTGGCAGTTCTGGGTATTTTGCGATTCCGTGTACATTTAGTTTTTGTGATTTTTTTTTTTAATATACTTTAAGTTCTAGGGTACATGTGCACAACGTGCAGGTTTGTTACATATGTATACATGTGCCATGTTGGTGTGCTGCACCCATTAACTCGTCATTTACATTAGGTATACCTCCTAATGCTACCCCTCCCCCTCCCCCTTCCCCCCTCCCCCTTCCCCACAATAGGCCCCGGTGTGTGATGTTCCCCTTTCCTGTGTTGAAGTGATCTCATTGTTCAATTCCAACCTATGAGTGAGAACATGCGGTATTTGGTTTTCTGTTCTTGTGATAGTTTCCTGAGAATGATGGTTTCCAGCTGCATCCATGTCCCTACAAAGGACAAGAACTCATCCTTTTTGATGGCTGCATAGTATTCCATGGTGTGTATGTGCCACATTTTCTTAATCCAGTCTGTCACTGATGGACATTTCAGTTGATTCCAAGTCTTTGCTATTGTGAATAGTGCCACGATAAACATACGTGTGCATGTGTCTTTATAGCACCATGACTTATAATCCTTTGGGTATATCCCCAGTAATGGGATGGCTGGGTCAAATGGTATTTCTAGTTCTAGATCCTTGAGGAATCACCATACTGTCTTCCACAATGGTTGAACTAGTTTACAGTCCCACTAACAGTGTAAAAGTGTTCCTATTTCTCACATCCTCTCCAGCACCTGTTGTTTCCTGATTTTTTTTAATGATTGCCATTCTAATTGGTGTGAGATTGTATCTCATTGTGGTTTTGATTTGCATTTCTCTGATGGCCAGTGCTGATGAGCATTTTTTCATGTGTCTGTTGGCTATATGAATGTCTTCTTTTGAGAAGTGTCTGTTCATATCCTTTGCCCACTTTTTGATGGGGTTGTTTGTTTTTTTCTTGTAAATTTGATTGAGTTCTTTATAGGTTCTGGATATTAGCCCTTTGTCAGATGAGTAGATTGCAAAAATTTTCTCCCATTCTGTAGGTTGCCTGTTCACTCTGATGGTAGTTTCTTTTGCTGTGCAGAAGCTCTTTAGTTTAATTACATCCCATTTGTCAATTTTGGCTTTTGTTGCCATTGCTTTTGGTGTTTTAGACATGCAGTCCTTGCCCATGCCTATGTCCTGAATGGTATTCCCTAGGTTTTCTTCTAGGGTTTTTATGGTTTTAGGTCTAACATTTAAGTCTCTAATCCATCTTGAATTAATTTTCGTATAAGGAGTAAGGAAAGGATCCAGTTTCAGCTTTCTACTTATGGCTAGTCAATTTTCCCAACATCATTTATTAAATAGGGAATCCTTTCCCCATTTCTTGTTTCTCTCAGGTTTGTCAAAGATCAGATGGTTGTAAATGTGTGGTATTATTTCTGAGGGCTCTGTTCTCTTCCATTGGTCTATATCTCTGTTTTGGTACCAGTACCATGCTGTTTTGGTTACTGTAGCCTTGTAGTATAGTTTAAAGTCAGGTAGCGTGATGCCTCCAACTTTGTTCTTTTGGCTTGGGATTGTCTTGGCAATGCAGGGTCTTTTTTGGTTCCATATGAACTTTAAAGCAGTTTTTTCCAATTCTGTGAAGAAACTCATTGGTAGCTTGATGGGGATGGCATTGAATCTATAAATAACCTTGGGCAGTATGACCATTTTCACAACATTGATTCTTCCTATCCATGAGCATGGTATGTTCTTCCATTTGTTTGTGTCCTCTTTTATTTCACTGAGCAGTGGTTTGTAGTTCTGCTTGAAGAGGTCCTTTACATCCCTTGTAAGTTGGATTCCTAGGTATTTTATTCTCTTTGAAGGTATTGTGAATGGGAGTTCATTCATGATTTGGCTCTCTGTCTGTTATTGATGTATAAGAATGCTTGTGATTTTTGCACATTGATTTTATATCCTGAGACTTTGCTGAAGTTGCTTATCAGCTTAAGGAGATTTTGGACTGAGACAATGGGGTTTTCTAAATATACAATCATGTCATCTGCAAACAGGGACAATTTGACTTCTTCTTTTCCTAACTGAATACCCTTTATTTCCTTCTCTTGCCTGATTGCCCTAGCCAGAACTTCCAACACTGTGTTGAATAGGAGTGGTGAGAGAGGGCATCCCTGTCTTGTGCCAGTTTTCAAAGGGAATTTTTCCAGTTTTTGCCCATTCAGTATGATATTGGCTGTGGGTTTGTCATAAATAGCTCTTATTATTTTGAGATACGTTCTGTCAATACCCAATTTATTGAGAGTTTTTAGCATGAAGGGCTGTTGAATTTTGTCAAAGGCCTTTTCTGCATCTATTGAGATAATCATGTGGTTTTTGTCTTTGGTTCTGTTTATATGCTGGATTTCGTTTATTGATTTGCGTATGTTGAACCAGCCTTGCATCCCAGGGATGAAGCCCACTTGATCATGGTGGATAAACTTTTTGATGTGCTGCTGGATTCGGTTTGCCAGTATTTTATTGAGGATTTTTGCATCGATGTTCATCAGGGATATTGGTCTAAAATTCTATTTTTTTGTTGTAACTCTGCCAGGCTTTGGTATCAGGATGATGTTGGCCTCATAAAATGAGTTAGGGAGGATTCCCTCTTTTTCTATTGATTGGAATAGTTTCAGAAGGAGTGGTACCAACTCCTCCTTGTATCTCTGGTAGAATTCGTCTGTGAATTCGTCTAGTCCTGGACTTTTTTTGTTTGGTAGGCTATTAATTATTGCCTCAGTTTCACAGCCTGCTATTGGTCTATTCAGGGATTCAGCTTCTTCCTGGTTTAGTCTTGGGAGAGTGTAAGTGTCCAGGAAATTATTCACTTCTTCTAGGTTTTCTAGTTTATTTGCGTAGAGGTGTTTATAGTATTCTCTGATGGTAGTTTGTATTTCTGTGGGGTCGGTGGTGATATCCCCTTTATCGTTTTTTTATTGCATCTATTTGATTCTTCTCTCTTTTCTTCTTTATTAGTCTTTATTAATTTTGTTGATCTTTTCAAAAATCCAGCTCCTGGATTCATTGATTTTTTCGAGGGTTTTTAGTGTCTCCATCTCCTTCAGTTCTGCTCTAATCTTAGTTATTTCTTGCCTTCTGCTAGCTTTTGAATGTGTTTGCTCGTGCTTCTCTAGTTCTTTTAATTGTGATGTTAGAGTGTCAATTTTAGATCTTTCCTACTTTCTCTTGGGGCATTGAGTGCTATAAATTTCCCTCTACACACTACTTTAAATATGTCCCAGAGATTCTGGTATGTTGTATCTTTGTTCTCATTGGTTTCAAAGAACATCTTTATTTCTGCCTTCATTTTGTTATGTACCCAGTAGTCATTCAGGAGCAGGTTGTTCAGTTTCCATGTAGTTGAGTGGTTTTGATTGAGTTTCTTAGTCCTGAGTTCTAGTTTGATTGCACTGTGGTCTGAGAGACAGTTTGTTATAATTTCTGTTCTTTTACATTTGCTGAGGAGTGCTTTACTTCCGTTTGTGGGTTTTTTTTTTTTTCTATTTTTTGTGAAGAATGTCATTGGTATTCGGATAGAAATTGCATTAAATCTGTAGGTCACTTTGGGTAACATGCCCATTTAAATAATATTCTTCCAATACATAAACACAATATATTTTCATTTATTCACGTGTATTTCATTTTTTCATCCATGTTTTATGATTTTCAGTGTAGACATCTTTCACCTTTTTATTTACGTTTATTGCTGGGTATCTTGTTTGTAGTTATTTGTATACACAGAAAAAGTATTTGACAAAATTTAACTTTGTTTATAGTGAAAACTCTAAGCAGATTATGCATAGAAGGTACATATCTCAACACAGTAAATATGACAAACTAGTGTTAATATACCAATGAGGGAAAAGAAGAAAGCTTTTTCTCTGAGATCTGTAGCATGATAAGGATACCCATTTTCACCACTCCTATTCAACATAATACTACAAGTCCTAGCCAGAGTAATTAGTCAAGAGAAAGAAATAAAAGACATTCAGATTGGAATGGAAAAATGAAATCGTCCTTGTTTACAGACAAAATGACCTTGTTTATTAAAAAAAATAAACGTGACACCAAAAACCTGTCAGAACTAATAAACAAGTTCTGTAAAATTGCAGGATACAAAATCAACATACAAATATCCATAGCATCTCTGTGTGCTGATAGAAAACCATCTGAAAAAGAAAATAAAACATGCAAGTTATAGTAGCTACAAAACATAAGTCAGTCCATTTTGAGTTCATGTTTGTAAATGTGCAAGGTAAGGTCCAACTTTATTTTTTCCCTGTGGATTTCCAGTATTCCCAACCCTGTTTGTTGAGAAGACTGTCCTTTTCTCATTGTGAATTCTTGGAACCCTTGTTGAAAATAAGTTTACTATATACATGAGTGTTTATTTCTGGACTCTCCAGTCTGTTTCATCTTTTATTTATCTTTATGTCAGTAGCACACTGTTTTCAGTACAATAGCTTTGTAGTATGTTTTGAAATCAGAAAGTATGATGTCTCTTTGTTTTTCTTTCCCAAGATTGTTTATCCATCTGTGGAAGATTGTTTATCCATCTATGGTCTCTTGAGATTCCACAGACATTTTAGACTATTTTAATACTTGTACAAAAAGTTCCATTAATATTTTGATGGAGAGAACATTGAATCTGTAGATCACTCTGGGTAGTATTGGCATCTTAACAATATTGTCTTCAAATTTTTGAACACGAGTGTGTTTGAGAATTTATTTAATTTCCACATATTCGTGGACATGCCATTTTTCTTCCTGTTCTTCTAGTTTTATTCTGTTTGTAGTAAGAAGTGATGCTTTGTGTGATTGTCATCTGCTTAAATTTGGTAAGACTGTTTTGTGGCTTAACAGGTTGTCTGTCTGTGATAATGTGTCATGTATGGTTACAGATATTATGTATTCTGCTGTCAAATGGTCAGTTCTGTATATGACTGTTAGGTCTAATGGTCTATAGTGTTGTTCAAGTCCTCTGTTTCCTTATTGATCTTCTGTCTCTTTTATTCTTTCCATTACTGAAAGTGGAGTATGGAAGTCCCCTACTACTATTGTACTGCTGGCTACTTCAATTCTGTAAAAGTTCGCCAGGTGCTCCATGTATTTGGGAGGTGTGATGTTAGGTGCATATAAGTTAATATTTATTATAGCTTCCTGGACAATGAACCCTTTTATAATTATATAACGCTCTTCCTTGTCTCTTGTGACATGTTTTGATGTAACGTGTATTTTAACTAATGACAGTATTTTACTTTTGGCATTTTTTTTTTCCATTCTTTCATGTTCAGCTTATGTACGTTCTTAGATCTAAAGCTGGCTTTCAGTAGAAAGCATTGAGTTGGATCTTTTTTCTTGAATTTATTCAGCCAAATTATGTATTTTGAATTTATTCATTTATATAGAAAGTAATTACTGAAAGGGAATGACTCACTATTGCATTTTGTTCACTTTTTTGTTTTAGGTCTTGTATCTATTTTGGTCCTGTTTTCCTCTCTTGCTATCTTCTTTAGTGTTTTGTTGATTTTTGTAGTGACATGTTTTAATTCCTTTCCCACTTCTCTCTGTGTATCTATTGTAGGTATTTGCTTTGTGATTACCACAGATATTATGTAAAACAAGTTAAAGTTATAACAGTCTACCTCTAGCTGCTAACCTTAATTGCATACAAAAATCCTGCCTCTCTAGGAACCCTCCATTGTATTTTATTGAATCACAAATTATATCGCTTTATATTGTGAATCCATTAGCACAGATTTCTGGTTATTTTTAAGTGTTTGACTTTTCAAATCTATAACAGAATTAAAAGTATTCTATGCACCATCATTATAATACAGAATGTTTTACTTGTATATATAATTACTGTTACCAGAAAGCTTTATATTTTTATATAATCTTGTGTTACTATTTACCATCATTTTATTTTTCAATATGAACTGCCTGTCTTTAGTACTTCTTTTAGAACAGACCTAGTGGGTATGAATTCATTTGGCTTTTGTTGATTTTGAGTATTCTTTATTTCCAAATTTTTAAAGAATAGTTTTGGAAGATAACATTTTCTTGATTGGTAGTTGTCATTATTCAGCACTTTGAATATATCATTCTTCAACTTTCTGATCTGTGAGAATTTTTGGTGAGACATCTGCTGGTCATCCTATAAGAGTGGGACTTATACATACCAAGTCACTGGGATTTTTGTTTTTTGTTTTTGTTTTTGTTTTGGCTTCTAAATTCTCTTTGTAACTTTTGAACCTCTGATTGTAATATGTCTTGTTGTGGGTCTCTTTGTGTTGCTACTAGTTAGAGTTGGTAGAGTTTCATTAAATTTTAGGCCATTTTCTCCCTCAAATTTGGAAAATTCTCAGCCATCATTTCTTCAAATAAATTTTCTACTCTTTTCTCTCTCTTTGCATTCTAGAATGCCTGTTATGAGTATATTGGCCTACTTGATAGTACCCCATTAGTCCCTTAGACACTGTATTGTTTTCTGTTTTTCTTTTTACTGTCTTGACTATATACTTTCAAATAACCTATTACCAAGCTTGTTGGGTTTTTTTCTCCTACATCAAGTCTGCTGTTAAACCCTCTAGTGAATCATTAAATTCAGTTATTTTTCAGCTCCACACTTTGTATTTTTACAGTTTTAATCTCTGTTCATCAGCTCATTTTCTTCATGCATTTTTGTCTTCTTTTGTTTATTTTTCTGTATTCTCCTTTAACTGGTTGAGCATCTTTAAAATAGATATTTTACAAGGCACAATGGTGTGTGCATGTAATCCCAGCTACTTTGGAGGCTAAGGCAGGAGGATTGCTTGAGGCCAGCCTGGGCAATATTGCAAGAATCCATGTCTAAGATTTTTTTTATTAGTTTTTGTGGCATGTGCCTGTAGTCCCAGTGACTCCGGAGGCTGTGTCAGGAGGATTACCTTACCCCAGGAATTTGAGGCTAGGCTACATTGAGCTATGATTGTACCAGTGTACTCCAGTCTGAGTGACAGAGTAAGACTCCATTTTTTTTCTTTTTTTTCTTTTCTTTTTTTTTTTTTTTGATGTACTTAGACCTTTAGACTTTTATTTTACATTCAATGTGTACATGTGCTGATTTATTACATGAGTATATTGCATGACACTGGTTTGGGGTATGAATAATCCCGTCACCCAGATAATGAGCATAGTGCCCAATAGGTAGTTTTTCAGCCCTTGCCTCCTTCCTTTACTCCCCCTCTGTAAGTCCGCATTGTCTCTTTTTCCCATCTTTATGTCCATATGTACCCAATGTTTAGTTCCCAGTTACAAGAACATGGTCTTTGATTTTCTGTTCCTGTGTTAATTTACTTAGGACAATAGCTGCATCCATGTTGCTGCAAAGGACAGGATTTTATTCTTTTTTATGGCTGCATAGTAGTCCATGGTATATATGTACCACATTTTCTTTAACCAGTCCACCATTGATGGGCACCTAGGCTGACTCCATGTTTTTGCTATTGTGAATAGTGCTGCAATGTACATATGAGTGCATGTGACTTTTTGGTAGAACAATTCATTTTCCTTTAGGTATATGCTAACTAATAGGATTGCTAGGTCAAATGGTAGTTCCAGGTTCTTTCAGAAATCTCCAAACTGTTTTCCACAGTAACTGAGCTAATTTACATTTCAATCAGCAGTGTATAAGTATTCTCTTTTCTATACAGCCCTTGCCAGCATCTGTTTTTTGACTTTCCAATAATCACTGAGTGGTGTAAATAGTATCTCAGTGTGGTTTGATTTGCATTTTTCTGATGAGTAGTGATGTGTAACATTTTTTCGTGTGCTTGTTGGTTGCTTGTATGTCTTTTTTTGAGACGTGTCTGCTCTTACCCTTTGCCTACTTTTTAATGGTTTTTTTCTTGTTAATTTAAATTTCATATGGATTCTAGAATTAGGCCTTTGTCAGGTACGTAGTTTGTGAGTATCTTCTCCAGTTCTGTAGGTTGTTGATTCTGTTCACAGTTTCTTTTGCTGTGCAGAAACTCTTTGATTAGGTCCCATTTGTCAATTTTTGTTTTTGTTACAATTGCTTTTGAAAACTTAGCCATAAATTCTTTGCCAAAGTCAATGTCTAGAATGGTATTTGCCAGATTTTCTTCTAGTATGTTTATTTTTGAGAATCTGAATTTAAATCTTTAATCATGTTGAGTTAATTTTTTTATATGGTGAAAGGTAGAAGTCTATGTTCATTCTTCTGCATATGGTTAGTCAGTTATCCCAGAACCATTTATTAAATAGGGAGTCCTTTCACTGTTGCTTATTTTTGTTGACTTTGTGGAACATCAGATGATTGTAAGTGTGTGCCTCTATTTATTTCTGGGTACTCTATTCTGTTCCATCGGTCTGTGTGTTGTTTTTTTTCTTTAATTTTGTTTTTCTTTATTTCCTCTAAAAAAAAAAAGGTTGGGGGGTTGCAAAATGTTCAGGTTTGTTGCATGCAGAAAACAGAAAAAAGGTTTGCAAAACGTGCAGGTTTGTTACATAGGTATATGTGTACCATGGTGATTCGCTGCACCTATTGACACATCTTCTATGTTCCCTCCCCTCACCCCCAAAATCCCCAACAGGCACTGGTGTGTAATGTTCCCCTCCCTGTGTTCATGTGTTCTCATTGTTCAACTCCCACTTATGAGCGAGAACATATGGCATTTAGTTTTCTGTTCGTGTGTTAGTTTGCTGAGGATGATGGCTTCCAGCTTCATCCATGTCCTTGCAAAGGACATTATCTCATTACTTTTTATGGCTGCATAGTATTCCATGGTATATATGTACCACATTTTCTTTATCCAGTCTATCATTGGTGGGTATTTGGGTTGGTTTCACGTCTTTGCTATTGTAAATAATGCTGCAATAAACATGCGTATGCATGTGTCTTTATATTAGAAAGATTTATATTCCTTTGAGTATATACCCAGTAATGGGATTGCTGGGTCAAATGGTATTTCTGGTTCTCGATCCTTGAGGACTCGCCACACTGTCTTCCACAATGGTTGAATTAGTTTACATTCCCACCAACAGTGTAAAAACGTTCTATTTCTTCACAGCCTCACCAGCATCTGTTGTTTCTTGACTTTTTAATAATTGCCATTCTGACTGGTGTGAGATGGTGTCTTATTATGGTTTTGATTTGCATTTCTCTGATGATCAGTGATGTTGAGCTCTTTTCATATGTTTGTTGGCTGTGTAAATATCTTCTTTTAAGAAGTGTCTGCTCGTATCCTTTGCCCTCTTTTTGATGGGGTTGTTTTTTTTCTTGTAAATTTGTTTAAGTCTCTTGTAAATTCTGGATATTAGACCTTTGTCTGATGGGTAGATTGTAAAATTTTTCTCCCATTCTGTAGGTTGCCTATTCACTCTGATAATAGTTTATTTTGCTGTGAAGCAGCCCTTTAGTTTAATTAGATCCCAATTATCAATTTTGGTTTTTGTTGCAATTGCTTTTGGTGTTATAGCCATGAAGTCTTTGCCCATGCCAATATCCTCAATAGTATTGTCTAGATTTTCTTCTTAGGGTTTTTATGGTTTGGGGTTTTACATGTAATTCTTTAATCCATCTTGAGTTAATTTTTGTTTAAGGTATAAGGAAGGGGTCCAGTTTCTGTTTTCTGCATATGGCTAGCCAGTTTTCCTAGCAGCATTTATTGAATAAAATCCTTTCCCCATTGCTTGTTGTCAGGTTTGTCGAAAATCAGATGGTTGTAGATGTGTGGTGTTATTTCTGAGGTCTCTGTTCTGTTCCATTGGTCTATATCTGTTTTGGTACCAGTACCATGCTGTTTTGGTTACTTTAGGCTTTTAGTATAGTTTGAAGTCAGGTAGTGTGATGCCTCCAGCTTTGTTCTTTTCACTTAGGATTGTCTTGGCTATATGGGGTCTCCTTTGATTCCATATGAAATTTAAGGTAGTTTTTTCCAATTCTGTAAAGAATGCCAATGGTCATTTGATGGGAATAGCATTTAATCTATAAATTACTTTGGGCAGTATGGCCATTTTCACAATGTTCATTCTTCCTATCCATGAGGAGGGAATGTTTTTCCATTTGCTTGTGTCCCCTCTTATTTCCTTGAACAGTGGTTTGTAGATCTCCTTGAAGAGGTCTTTCATATCCCTTGTTAGCTGTATTCCTAGGTATCTTATTCTCTTTGTAGCAATTGTGAATGGGAGTTCATTCATAATTTGACTCTCTGCTTGTCTATTGTTGGTGTAAAGGAATGCTTGTGATTTTTGCACATTGATTTTGTATCCTGAGACTTTGCTGAAGTTGTTTATCAGTTTAAGGAGTTTGGGGCTGAGATGACTGGGTTTGCTAAATATAAAATTATGTCATCTGCAAACAGAGATAATTTTACTTCCTCTCTTCCTATTTGAATACCCTTTCTTTCTTTCTCTTGCCTGATTGCCCTGGCCAGAACTTCTAATACTATGTTGAGTAGGAGTGGTGAGAGAGGACATCTTTGTCTTGTACTGGTTTTCAAAGGGAATATTTCCAGCCTTTGCCCATTTAATATGATGTTGGCTATGGGTTTGTCATAAATAGCTCTTTTTATTTTGAGGTATGTTCCATCAATACCTAGTTTATTGAGAGTTTTTAACACGAAGGATGTTGAATTTTATCAAAGGCCTTTTCTGCATCTATTGAGATAATCACGTGGTTTTTGTCTTTTGTTCTGTTTATGTGATGGGTTACGTTTATTGATTTGCATATGTTGAAACAGCTCGCATCCCAGGGATGAAGCCAACTTGATTGCGCTGGATACGTTTTTTGATGTGTTGCTGGATTCGGTTTGCCAGTATTTCATTGAGGGTTTTCGCATCAATGTTCATCAGGGATATTAGTCTGAAGTTTTCTTTTTTTTGTTGTCTCTCTTCCTGGTTTTGGTATCAGGATGATGCTGGCTTCATAAAATGAGTTGGGGAGGAGTCCCTCCTTTTCAGTTGTTTGGAATAGTTTCAGAAGCAGTGTTACCAGCTCCTCATTGTACTTCTGATAGAATTCAGCTATGACTTCATCTAGTCCTGGGCTTTTTTTAGCTGGTAGGCTGTTAATTACTGCCTCAGTTTCAGAACTTGTTATTGGTCTATTCAGGGATTCTACTTCTTCCTGGTTTAGTCTTGGGAGGGTGTATGTGTCCAGGAATTTATCCATTTCTTCTGGATTTTCTAGTTTATTTGTGTAGAGGTGTTTATAGTATTCTCTGGTGGTAGTTTGTATTTCTGTGGGGTCAGTGGTGATACCCCTTTATCATTTTTTGTTGTGTCTATTTGATTCTTCTCTCTTTTCTTCTTTATTAGTCTAGCTAGCGGTCAGTCTATTTTGTTAACTTTTTCAAAAAACCAGTTCCTGGATTCATTTATCTTTTGGAGAGTTTTTCATGTCTCTATCTCCTTCAAGTCTGTTCTGATCTTTGTTATTTCTTGTCTTCTGCTAACTTTTGCATTAGTTTGCTCTTGCCTCTCTAGCTCTTTTAATTATAATGTTAGGGTATTGACTTGAGATCTTTCTAACTTTCTGATGTGGGCATTTAGTACTGTAAATTTCCCTCTTAACACTGCTTTACCTGCATCCCAGAGATTCTGGTACGTCATCTCTTTGTTTTCATTAGTTTCAAAGAACTTTTTGATTTCTGCCTTTATTTCATTATTTACCTAGGAGTCATTCAGGAGCAGGTTCTCAGGTTCTTTAATTTCCATGTAATTGAGTGGTTTTGAGTGAGTTTTTAAGTCCTGAGTTCGAATTTGATTTCACTGTGGTCTGAGAGACTGTTTCTTACGATTTCAGTTCTTTCTCATTTGCTGAGGAGTGTTATATTTCCAATTATGTGTTCAATTTTAGAGTAAGTGCCATGTGGCACTGAGAATAATGTATATTCTGTTGATTTGGGGTGGACAGTTCTGTAGATGTCTCTTAGGTCCACTTGATCCAGAGCTGAGTTCAAGTCCTGAATATCCTTGTTAATTTTCTGTCTTGTTGATCTGTCTAATATTGATAGTAGAGTATTATCGTCTCCCACTATTGTTGTGTGGGAGTCTAAGTCTCTTTATAAGCCTCTAAGAACTTATTTTGTGAATCTGGGTGCTCCTGTATTGGATACATATGTATTTAGAATAGTTCACTCTTTTTGTTGAATTGTTCCCTTTACCGTCTTTGCCTTTTTTGATATTTGTTGATGTAAAGTATATTTTGTCAGGAACTGGGATTGCAACCTCTGCTTTTTTTTTTTTTCTTCCATTTGCTTGGTAAATTTTCCTCCATCCCTTTATTTTGAGCCTTTATGTGTCTTTGCACATGAGATGGGTCTCCTGAATACAGCATACCAATAGGTCTTGACTCTTTATCCAATTTGCCATTCTGTGTCTTTTAATTGACACATTTAGCCCATTTACATTTAAGGTTAATATTGTTGTGTGTGAATTTGATCCTGCCATCATGATGCTATTTGGCTGTTTTGCACACTAGTTTATGCAGTTTCTTCATAGTGTCATTGGTCTTTACATTTTGGTGTGTTTTTGCAGTGGCTGGTACCAGTTTTTCCTTTCCATATGTAGAGCTTCTTTCAGTAGCTCTTGCAAGGCAGGTCTGGTGGTAATGAAATCCCTCAGCATTTGCTTGTCTGGAAAGGACTTTATTTCTCCTTTACTTTAAAAGCTTAGTTTGGCCGCATATGAAATTCTGGGTTGAAATTCTTTTCTTTAAGAATGTTGGCTATTGGCCCCCAATCTCTTCTGGCTTATAGAGTTTCTGCTGAGAGGTCCACTGTTAGTCTGATAGATTTCCCTTTGTAGGTAACCTGGCCTTTCTCTCTGGCTGCCGTTAACATTGTTTCCTTCATTTCGACCTTAGAGAATCTGATGATTATGTGTCTTGGGGTTGATGTTCTCATGGAGCATCTTAGCAGTAGACTCTGCATTTCCTAAATTTGCATATTGGCTTGTCTTCTAGGTTGGGGAAGTTCTCCTGGATAATATCCTGAAGTGTGTTTTCCAGCTTGTTTGCATTCTCCCCATCTGCTTCAGATACTCCAATCAGTCATAGATTCAGTCTTTTTGTGAAGTCACATATTTCTTGGAGGCTTTGTTCATTCCTTTTTATTCTTTTTTCTCTAGTCTTGTCTGCATGCCTTATTTCAGCAAGGTGGTCTTTCAACACTGATATCCCTTCTTCTTTTTGGTTAGTTTGGCTGTTGATACTTGTGTATACTTCATGAAGTTCTCATGCTGTGTTTTTCAGCTCCATCAGGTCATTTATGCGCCTCTCTCAACTGTTTATTCTAGTAGAAACTCCACTATCCTTTTATCGAGATTCTTAGCTTTTTGCATTGGGTTAGAACATGCTCCTTTAGCTCAGCCTAGTTTTTTATTACCCGTCTTCTGAAGCCTACTTCTGTCAATTCTTCTGTCTCATCCTCCATCCAGCTCTGCATCCTTGATAGAGAGATGTTGCAATCATTTGAAGAAGAAGCACTGTGACTTTTTGGGTTTTGTTGTTGTTGTTGATTCTTTCTCATCTTCATGAGTTTGTCTGGTTTCAATCTTTAAGGCTGCTGATCCTTGGATGGGGATTTTGTGGGGGCTTTTTGTTGTTGATGCTGTTGTTGCTTTCTGTTTGTTTTTCTTTCAATGGTCATGTCCCACTTCTTTAGGGCTGGGGGTTTGCTGGGGGGGTTGCTGGGCGTTCACTTCAGGCCCTATTTGTCACATGCATCCTTGTGAAGAGACCACCAAACAGGCTTTGTGTGAGTAATAATGCTTTTTAATCACCAGGGTGCAGGCAGACTGAGTCCAAAAAAGGAGTCAGCAAAGGGAGATAGGGGTGGGGCAGTTTTATAGGATTTGAGTAGGTAGTGGAAAATTACAGTTAAAGGGAGTTATTCTCTTGCAGGCAGGGGCAGGGGTTACAAGGTGCTCGGTGGGGAAGTTCTGAGACTCATTGCCTAGGAGAAGGAATGTCACAAGGTTAATTGATCAGTTAAGGTGGGGTAGGAACAAATCACAATGGTGGAATGTCATCAGTTAAGGCAGGAACTGGCTATTTTCACTTCTTTTGTGGTTCTTCAGTTGCTTCAGGCCATCTGGATGTATATGTGCAGGTCTTGAGCTCAGAGGCCTGAGACTATTCATCTGGTTTACTCCTGTGCCTGGAGATGTCACTCAGGGAGGCTGGAAAACAGCAAAGATGGATGCCTGCTCCTTCTTCTGGAATCTCTGAACTCGAGGGGCACTAACCTGATGCCAGTAGGATTGCTCCTGTATAGGGTGTCCGACAACCCCTGTTGGAGGGTCTCACCTGGTTGGGTGGCACATGGAACAGGACTCGTGTAATGAAGCACTTTGTTCCTTAGTGGAGGGGTGTACTTCACTGGGGGGGAAACCCACTTGTCTGGGCTGCCTGGATCCCTCAGAACTACCAGTAGGAAAGGCTAAGTCTACTGATCCGCAGAGACCACCATCACCCCTCCCCCTAGGGGCTCAGGCCCAGGGAGATCTGGGTTCTTTCCCTGAGCCTCTGGCTGGACTTATTGGAGTTCCTGCAGGGAAGCCTGGCACAATCAGGAAGGATGGGACAGGGTCAGGCCTGAAGAGGCACTCTGGCTGCAGTCTGCCACAGCCAGTGTGTTGGGCTGTGGGGAACATATCTTGGGACCAAGCCAACTAGCCTCTCTGACTCCAGAAGGGGAAAAGTGCAGCCTGGAGCTATAGAGATGGATGCTGCCCTTCCCCCACCCATTGAGCTTAGCGTATTAGGCAGTTGTGAGTCCCAGTGCTGGCTGCTGCCCCTCTACCAAGGGGCTCAAATGGCTTAGACAGCAGGCAGCCGCTGCTGTGGTGCTGGTTGCTCCTCCCCCCAGGTGCTTGGCAGGCTTAAGCAGATTCCAGCTGAGAGGCTGTTGAGAATCTGCACAGCCCCAGGGTTGGGATGCTAAGCTCCAGTGGTGTGAGTTCACGGATGGGATCTTGCAATCCATGGGTGGCATAGTTCCGTGGAAAAAGCATGCTTTTCCCAGCTGGGTAGCATCCTCACTTACCACCTGCTTTGGCTGGCAGGAGGGAGCTCTCCTGCCCCGTGTAGCTCTCAGATGGGCTGCCACACCACACTGTTATTACTTCCTCTCTGTGGATCATGCCAGCCTCCTAGTCAATTTTGATGGGAGAATCTGGATACCTTGGTTGCCAGTGAAGGATTCACACAGTTATTATAGTTCTTTTCGATGGGAGCCTCCAAACCCTGCTGTTTCTAGTCAGCCACCTTGGTGCTGCTTCTATGTGTCTGTTTTCATGCCAGTACTCTGCTGTTTGGGTGACTGTAGGCTTATAGTTTAGTTTGAAGTTGGATAGTGTGAAGCCTTTGGCTTTGTTCTTTTTGTTTAGGATTGCTTTGGCTATTTGGACTCTTAGTTCCATATGAATATTAGAATAGTATTTTTCTAATTTTGTGAAAAATGATGTTGGTAGTTTGATAGAATAGTATTGAATCTCTAGATTGCTTTGGGTAGCATGGCCATTTTAATGATGTTGATTCTTCTATGAGCATGGAATATTTTTCCAATTGTTCATGTTGTCTATAATTTTTTCAACAGTGTTTTATAGTTCCCCTTGTAGAGATCTTTAACCTCGTTGGTTAGATCTATTCCTAGGTATTTAGTTTTTTCTTTGTGTGTGTGGCTATTATAAATGGAATTGTGTTCTTGTTTTGACTCTCAGCTTGAAATTATTGGTGTATAGAAATGCTACTGATTTTTGTACTTTGATTTTGCATCTTGAAACTTTACTAGAGTTCCTTATCAGTTTTAGGAGCCTTTTGGCACAGTCTTTCCAGATGTAGAATCATATCAGCAGAGATGATGTCACTTTCCTCTTTTCCTCTTTGGATGCCTTTTATTTCATTCTCTTGACTGATTTTTCTGGCTACTACTTACTATGTTGAATAGAAGTGGTAGGAGTGGGCATTCTTGTCTTGTTCTTGTTTTTAAAGGGAATACCTCCAGCTTTTGCCTGGTCAGTATGTTGGCTGTGGATTTCTCATAGATGGTGCTCATTATTTTGAGGTATGTTTCTTCAATGCTTAGTTTGTTGAGGGTTTTATTTATCATTAAGGGATGTTAAGTTTTATCAAAAGCTTATCTTACATCTATTGAAATGGTGATTTTTTTTTTCTTTTTTCTTTTTTCTTTTTTTTTGGAGACAGAGTCCCGCTCTATCTCCAAGGCTGGAGTGCTCACTGCAACCTCCACCTCCCAGCTTCAAGTGGTTCTCACAGCTCAGCCTCCCGAGTACCTGTGACTACAGGCACACACCAACACACCCAGCTAATTTTTGTATTTTTAGTAGAGACAGGGTTTTGCCATGTTGGCCAAGCTGTTCCTGAACTCCTGGCCTCAGGTGATCCGCCCGCCTCAGCCTTCCAAAGTGCTGGGATTACAAGTATGAGCCACTGTGCCTGGCTTTTAAATTTTAATTCTATGTGGTGAATCACCTTTATTGATTTCTATATGCTGGAACAACCTTGCATTCCAGGAATAAAGCCTAGCTAATTGTGGTAAACAAACTTTGGCTGTGCTGCTCGATTTGGTTTGCTAGTGTTTTGTTGAGGACTTTTCTAATGTTCGTCAGATATATTGTCCTGTAGTTTTGTTTGTTCATTTTGTCTTTGCCAGATTTTGGTAACAGAGTGATGTTGGCCTCATAGAATGAGAGGGGAGGAGTCCCCTCTATTTTTTGAAATAGTTTGAGATAGAATTGATACTAGCTCTTCCTTGTACTTCTTGTATATTTCAGTTGTGAATCCATCTTGTCCAGGACTTTTTTTTGGTTGGTAGATTTTTTATTACTGATTCAATATCAGAACTTGATACTGGTTTGTTCAGGGTTTCAGTTTCTTCAGAGTCTTCATAAGTCTCTGAGAATCTTTTATATACCTGTGGGGTCGACTGCAATGTTCCCTTTGTTATTTCTTATTGTGCTTATCTGGATCTTCTGTTTTTCTTTGTTAACCTAACTAGTGGTCTATCAATCTTGTTTACCCTTTCAAAGAACCAACTTTTGGTTTTGCTGATGCTTTGTATGGAATTTGGGGTCTCAATTTAATTCAGTTATCTGATTTTAGTTATTTCTTTTCTTCTGCTAGCTTTGTGCTCAGCTTATTTTTCTTTTTCTAGTTTCTTTACATATAATGTTACCTCAGTAATTTGAGATCTAACTTTTAAAGTAGGCATTTCATGTTATAAACTTCTTTTAATGCAGCTTTAGCTGTGTCCCAAAGATAATTCATATGGGAAAGAAGCCCTACAAATGTATGGAATGCAGCAAAGCCGTTAACTGTAGGTCGTACCTAACTAAACATCAGAGAATTCATACCGGAGAAAAACTTACACATGTAAATCATGTAGCAAATCTTTTTCTCATCCCTCAAGTCTTATTATCCACCAGAGAATTCATACTGGAGAAAAACCCTATAAATGCAAAGAATGTGGCAAAGCCTTTAATTGTAGTTCACGCCTTACTTGACATCGAAGCATTCATACTGGAGAGAAACCCTACAAATGTAAGGAATGCAGCAAAGCCTTTAACTGTAGGTCATGCCTAATTAACATCAGAGAATTCATACCAGAGAAAAACTTAACAAATGTAAAACTTTTTCCCATTCCTCAAGTCTTTTTGTCCACCAGAGAATTCATACTGGGGAAAAACCCTATAAATGCAAAGAATGTGGCAAAGCCTTTAATTATAGTTCACGCCTTACTCAACATCAAGTAATTCATACTAGAGAGAAACCCCACATATGTAAAGAATGTGGCAAGTTGTTTAATCGATGCTCAACCCTTTCTCGACATAAGATAATTCATACTAGAGAATATCTATAGTTGTGGTAAACGTGGAAAGAGTTTTTATCCAAAATATAGAACTTAAAAATCACCATAGAGTTTATAGGGAAACAGACTTTGCAGACTGAATAAATGGGAGGAAGTATTTAATCAAAACTCAAGTCTGAATGTGTCAGGACTTACACAAAAAAGGACTAAAGCACAGATCCCAGACTTTACATTAAATAAGAATATTTATTATGGAGGATTACTCTAAAGCCAAAGCAATTATTTATTTTGTTATATGTTTCAAATGAGCAAAAACATTGATGTTTGGACAAGTAATTATTCAGTGAACACTTTATTTGTATTGAAAACATTTGAGATTTGTATAAAGTAAACAATAATTCAATTCTCAAATTAGTTGTTATACCTTAATGCCTAGTGTTTATATAAAAACATATAGTCTATTTTTTCTACATCAGAGCTATGAGAGATTGTTCTATAGTAGATGAACATCATTAATATCAATTTATTTTCATGGAAGTTTAATGGCAAATATAGAATACATGAAGAAAATCTAAAAGATGCTCTTTGTGTTTGAATCATGAAACAGTAATGCATGTAAGTATATAGTACATATTTAGGGCATTATTATTCTATACTAAAAGAAGAATATTCTGAATCTATTACATCAATTGTTCCTTAAGTAGAAAAAAACTGGTCAGTTATTTGAAATACCAGCATACCTTTATACTACAATGAAGTAGTAACTTTGAATATTATTTGATGTGTTAAAAAAAAAAAAGTCTCACAGGTATCAAAGAAAAGTGAAAACTCATATCTGAAAGATCCTAAATATACTTCATATCAATTTTCCAAAGGACTTCAACTTCAAATAATATTGATAACATTCTCATAGTTACTTTATTATATTCTGTCCTGCTTTTTGTAGCTACTGGTGTACTATAACAGTTATAATAAAGATTGTATGGTAGTATACTTAAAAGCCATACTTTTACAATCCTGAATCATTGCTTATAAAATTTTATTCAGTGTTTTTCTTTGCACAGGCCCTTTTTCAGTGTGAACACTTAGAGATTTTTCTTGGCTTTAACTTACATTGAATGGAATATACAGATGTATTAACATAGAAAGAAAAAGGTGTAAGAGAACTATACAGGCAGAAATGCATGTGTTTACCTATCTTCAAAAACGAAAATCATGGATCACAACAGGAAATTTGAGAACTGTTGATTTACCACCAAACTAGAAACTTCACAAATTCTCAAAGCAAAATTAGTTTCTCTATCGTACACTGAATTTTTCTCTCACAAATCTAATGTCTTCTGAGTTCAGACTCTATCTCTTACAAATCCTTTTTTCTTGCATATACTTCCTATAAGAATAATTATATGATTTTCTTATTTGAAAGCTTATAAAATATTGTTATATGTTGTCACGGATTTTAAGACTGTTTTCATAAAATTTAATGGTGCTGGCCAGGCATGGTAGCTCACACCAGTAATCCCAGCATTTCAAGAGACTGAGGCAGGTGGATAACCTAAGGTTGGGAGTTCGAGACCAACCTAACCAATGTGGTAAAACCCCATTATTGGGGCCCGTGCCGGGGGTGGTGGAAAATGAACAGACACAGACACAAAAGACAAAGACAAACAGAGAACATGGCGGCCGCGCCTAAAGCCTCCGCCTCACTTTATTTATACCCCATAAATCCCACGTCAGCAAAAATGACATAATACAAAACAAACTTTCTGCACCCAGATATAACCTACTGCTTAGTTCTTTGTTTCTACGTTCTTTCTTATTTTGTCTGCCTTCTTGGCGCCTACTAGAGTTCATTAAAAGTTCAGCTAGAGATAGTATCCTTGACTACTGGAGCTCATTGAAAGTGCAACTAGCTAGAGATACTGTCCTTGAGCCCTATCTATTCTCAGCATATTATTTTCAACGGCCCCTGCATTCCCCCCTTTTTTGTTTTGCCTCAATCTTAGAAAGGCAGCCCATACTTGTTCCTGGTTTTTCTTTTGTTTTTGGATGCGACGGAGGGAGCATCGGATTATTAGGAGAAATAGACTCAATCCCAGCACCCAAAGCAATATACTTCCAGAGATTGTAGAAATCCATGTTTTCATCTGAGTCCATGGATTAAGAGCAGCAAGGCGTTGACCCATCTCCTGCATAGTAGCTGCTCCGGACAATACATGTAATTATTGTTGAAATGCTTCAGAAATGTTTTGAGTGAGTTCTTGGATGTCCAAACTAATATTTTTATGGCCTATTAATAATCTTCGGATTTCGGTCCAATTCTGAGAAACATTAAAAGGCACAGGTGTTACACAAAATTGCGTGGAATTCCAATCACATTGCAATGTTATTCGAGTACTGAGGACAGTGAGCTGATCTCCAACCCACGTTAAGGCTTGTTCCACGTTGTCCAATCTTTTAGCAAGTTGGGAGTCAATGTTCCGTTGTTGCAGCCACAACCGGTGAGATTGTTCGTGCCATTGCTGTACAAATTCAGCATTTTGTATGCTTTCATGTAGCGCGAGCCCTGCCACAGCCGCAGTGGAGGCAATGGCAACAAGGCTCATTACCAAGGCAATTATAAGTCCAAGGGCACGACGGGTCCGTTGAAGGGAAGTCCAAATATAAGTCTCAAGAGGTGATGCCCCCCACGGTCGCGTAAGGTTGACAGGTAGCCAAATTTCCTTACAAGCCCTGAGGATATAAATATCCCCCGTAAAACTGCGCCACCAAGAATGATTGAGGCAAGACAAAAATGTACATGTATCTTTACAATTAACAATCCCCATATCATTATCTCATGTTAAATGTCCTGCTAACAATAGATAAGGCTTTCGGACACAAGCAATAATATATCGGGAGACATTCCGATGTAATTGAATATGAAAGGGGTTATTCGGGTTAGAAAGATTAAGGGACATATTCCCCACAAAAGTACTAATGGCATCACCTGCAGCTAATAACTTCCAAAGATGACTTTGTACTTGTAAAGAGTATCTAAGATGAGGCATAGGTGGCGACAAGCCTCCTTCACGCCATACTAAAGTTTCATTACCATCAGCAACAATACTTTTATTTACCCGGTGCTATCTTAAAGGTATGTGACTAAATTTTGTTTGAAAATCACCGTGCACACTCCAATCAATTACTTGCAGCCCATTATATTCTAATAAAATCCGGGGCTTAGTTCCCCGACAATGTTGCCACTCCAATACCTCAATATTAGGGGAAACCTCTGGAATAAGACAAAAAGGTAAGGAACTAGGAATAGTCTCATTAATATGTACAGTATGATTATAATGAAAACTTCTTGTTACAATAATAACAGTATTGGCAGCCACATGGCTATGATTATAGCGAACAGCCCAAGCTTCATGCGATTTCCGGAGACAATGAGGACTATTTCCCATGCAAATCGGAAGTCCTTCCACTCCAAATTGGTATGTGCTGTTTATTATGCCCGTTTCCCGTTCTATGTTGTCCTTGTCCATATAGGGGGACGGCATCCAAGTAGTGTCATTGGTGAAAACCTTAACTTCTGCCTCCCCCAGGCAACTTCCTGATACAAGGGTGGAAAGGGAATATAAGTCCAATATTCATACAAAGCCTCACTAAGGGAAATAAGTCCTCCGCTGAGACACATCCAACAAAGGAAGAGATGCATGCTGAGTCCAGTTTCTTTTCAACAGGGTTTCAATCGCCTTGTAGGAAACCATTCAGGTCCACTCCCCGTAAGGATAAGAGCATAACCCCATCCCTGTTTTAGAACTTGCCCCTGTGCATACTTACCTTCTTCATTAGGATACCAAACCTTTAAATTATCAACGGGGACTATCGTCGAAGGAGGTGAGGAAAGATGAGTTACGGCAGCGGAGTCCTGCAATTGTCTCCATTGATTCAAAACATTTAAGGTAAACAAAACCTTTAAAATCTGATTTCTGGGGGACTCATTTCCCCCTTTTTGTTTTAACAGTTGAGTTTTCAAGTTTAAATTTGCGCACTCAATGATGGCTTGGCCTTGACTGTTGCCCGGGATACCAGTGAGATGTTGAATATTGTATTGCTGTAAGAAAACTTGTAATTTACGAGAAACATATGCAGTAGCATTATCAGTTTTAAGTATTAGAGGAATGCCCATGACGGCAAAACAAGCTAAAAGATGAGTAGTAACAGAATCAGCTTTTTCAGATGGTAAAGGAGTTGCCCATTGAAAATGAGAAAATATCAATAGTATGATGAACATACTTTAATCGTCCAAAAGAAGGGACATGTGTGACGTCCATTTGCCAAATCTGATTAACTTGAGTACCTCGTGGATTAACTCCGGGATGAAAAGATGGAATGCTCAAAGGAGCACAAGAAGGACAAGCTTGAATAAGAGAACGAGCTTGTTTACGAGTTAAATGAAATCGTCGTTGAAGGCCAGAACTATTAGTGTGATGTAGAGCATGTTCTTGTTCTGCAGCCTGTAGGTGGCCGATTAAAAGTGAATCAATCTGAGCATTACCATGAACTAACGGTCCAGGAAGTTGAGAATGAGAACAAAGATGGGTGATGAATAAAGGAGCTCGACGTTGGCTCAAAGTAGAAGACAACAAAGAAAAGAGTTTTTGAAGAGAAGAAGTAGCACAAAGAGGTAGAGTGGCTTGAGAAATATAAGAAGTAATATACACGGCATATTGAGAACCACTAACAATGTTACAACTGGTGGAAGGGAAATCAAGTAAGTAAGACCATGAGAATAGCAAACAGTTCTCCCTGGTGCACCAAGGGATAAGGATAAACTGTAACTCGAGATTGATGAACACTCCAATATTCAGCTTTACCATTGCTACTAGCATCAGTAAAAAAGGTAGGGCCTTAAACAGGAAATAAAGATATTAGTGAGAAAGGCAACACAGAATGCTGTCTGAAGAATGAAAAAATTGGAGACTTAGGATATTGGGTAGAAAATTGTCCGACAAATGAGGCACAAGCAACTTGCCAAGAATCAGAAGTAGCAAGAAGATAAGTAATTGACTATGAGTAAATTGAGAAATAATGAAGGAAGGATTTCCTCCCCAGAGTTGTCGACAGCGATGTCGTCCTTTGATGATTAATTTAGCTAAATGATCAATATAAGTAGTTAAGCGTTTAGATGTTTTGTTGGACAAAAAGATCCATTCTAACGGCCGATTTGTTTGATGAATCATTCCTGTGGGATAATGTAAAGTATGAAATAAACAAAAGGAAAGGGGAACGTCGGGAAGGATATAATGTAAATGGGCTTTTTGAAGCTGCTCTTCCACCAGCTGGAGTTCCTGTAAAGCCAAAGGAGTTAAATGACGTGAGCTGTTCAAGTGACTGTCTCCTTCTAGAATAGAAAAAAGATATTGTAACTGATACGTTGGTATTCCCAAAACAGGACGCATCCAATTAATATCCCCTAAAAGCTTTTGAAAGTCGTTTAATGTTTTTAAATGATCGCGTCGAATTTGAATCTTTTGGGTCGAATATTTTGTGGTCCCAAGGCATAACCTAAATATTGAATAGGAAAATCCATTTGAATTTTTTCTGGGGCAATATTAAGTGAGTATAAAGAGAGTTGCATTTGTAAGGATGTAAAAGCATCTTGCTGCTCTTTTTTAGTGGGTGCAGCAAGAAGAATGTCATCCATATAATGATATAAAAGAACAGAAGGATGACATTTTCGAACAGGATCCAGAGCTCGATGAACAAACTCTTGACACAAGGTGGGGCTGTTTAACATTCCTTGAGGCAAAACCTTCCATTGATATCGAGAAAGTGGCTGAGAATTATTAAAAACGGACAGAAAAGGCAAAACGTTCACAATCATTTTGATCCAAAGGAATAGAAAAAAAAAATCTTTTAAATCAATAACCATAAGCAACCAATCTTGAGGAATCATAAAAGGGTTAGGAAGGCCAGGTTGTAAGGATCCCATGGGTTGAATACATGCATTAATAGCACGAAGATCTGTCAATAGTCTCCATTTACCGTTTCTTTTGTTTGTTTGTGTTTTTTTTTTTTTTTTTTTTGAACACAAAGACAGGGGAATTCCATGGAGAAGTACTAGGTTCTATCTGACCTAGGGATAATTGTTCCTGAACCAAGTTTTCCAAGGCCTCCAGCTTCTCACGTGTTAAAGGCCACTGTTCAACCCATACAGGAATATTAGTTTTCCATGTCAAGGGAAGGGCTTGAGGCTGCTGAACAGTGGCTACATGTTTAAAGATTTTTCAAGGGGATTGTAGCCCATGCAGAACATCATATTCTTGGCAGAATTAGAGACATGAGGAATAGAAACAAAAGCTCCAATTGTTGCAATAAATCTCACCCCCATAAATTTAGGGCAATAGGAACAATATAAAACTGAACTTGGGCCACTTGGCCATCCGGCCCTCGGCAATTTAAGGATTGAGAACTTTGATACACCTCAGAGGCGGAACCTAATCCTGTAAGAGAAACAGCAACAGGCTGTTTAGGCCACTGCAAAGGCCATTGATCAGAGGCAATAATGGAAACGTCAGCTCCAGTGTCGACCAAGCCCTGAAAAATTTGTCCCTCTACTTCGAGGGGAAACAAGGGTTTTTGTTGAGTTACTAAAGTTTCCCAAAAAATATGTTTACCCGTGCTTCCAAAACCTCCGGTTCTTTCTTGCCTCTGTGAAGGAAATTGAAAATAAGGCAATACAAGGAGTTGTGCAATTCGCTGCCCCTTTTTCAGAGATATAGGTTTATGAGCTTGGCCATAATTTGAATTTCCCCTTTATAATCAGAATCTATAACACCCAAATGAACTTGTAAATCTTGTAAAATGCTACTACTTCATCCTATAAGCAATCCAACAGTATGTGGAGGTAATGGCCCAAAAACACCTGTGGCCAATTTAACAACTCCCATTTCTGGAGTAAGTTCAACAGCCTGTAAAATCGCCACATCAGCAGCGGCGCTACCGGAAGTAGCAGAGAAAAGCTGAGCTAATGAAAATTGGGGGTTAACATTGGCTGATTGGTCTGCTGATGCTGAACCCCTGAGCTGACTGGAAATTGCAAATGAAGAGGGCTTGTATTGTTGTTGTTGCCCCAAGCTGAAGGGCCCCTTTGCAAGTTTCCTGATCCGGAGGTGAGAGAATTACCGTTTTTGTCCATTTTAGAGTGACATTCATTAGTCCAGTGTTGCCCTTTGCCGCAACGACGACAGGGCTCAGTAGGAAGCTTTTTAAATTCTACTTTGGAGGAGTCACTCCTATTAGATAACTTATGGCACTCCTTTTTTTTTTTTTTTTTTAAATGACCGGTCTTTCCACATTGGAAGCAAACTCCCTTTTTTCCCATGAATGCCTTAGATAAAGCTCTAGCAAACAACTGAGCGTTGTAGGCAGCCCCTCCCACTCCTGCACAGGCTCTAATAATATCTTCTATTTGTAAGTTTTCAGCAGCTTTTAGAGGACGCAACAACCTCTGACATTCCTGATTAGCATTTTCAAAAGCTAGTGTGGTTACCAGGATTTTGCCTGCTGCCCCGTTACCCGCAGTCTTTATTACAGCATCTTGGAGCCGAGCAACAAAATCAAGATGAAGTTTATTGGCACTCTGCAAAACCTTAACAAAAGACAAGGCAGCTTTCCCCGATGATTCTACTTTACACCAACCCTTTAAAAACAGTCCTTTAACTTGTGCTAATGCCATATCATCGAGTCCAGATTGAGCCCCTACGGTAGTAAACTGACCAGTATCTGTTAATTGCGCCTCTGTTGGCCCTGGAGGATTTTTAGCAGCAATACGGAGGGCCTGTTCTTTGGCATCTTCCAGCCACCAACTGCATAGCTGAAGCCACTGAGAGCGTCCAAAACAGCCTTCCCCAAAGTCTCCCAAGCAAGAGGCAAAAACAAATTCTCAGAGAGAAAGAATCTAGAAGCCCCATGACAAAAGGAGATTGAGGGCCATAATTAGCAATAGTTGCCTTCATTTCTTTAAGAAATTTAAATTGAAGAACATCATACTGCACATTTATACCCCTTGAGGAAATTGGTCATTAGGACCAAAAGGTTGCCTAATAACGGGGAACAATTGTAGAGGATCCTCATCCTCTTGAGAATCCAATACCTTAATTACAGCTTTGGCAGTAGAAGCAGGAACAGCAAAAACTGTGCCTGAACGAGGCAGCATTTCCACTGACGGTGGCGGTGGGGGAAAACTGTCCTCCTCCTCCGCCTTAGGTACTGATGGGGGTGGATGAACCACGGGAAAAGTAAAAACAGGAGTGGGTGGAGGAGAAGGTTGGGGGGGAGATAACTGCAATTGCAAAATTTGTTGTAACAATTGAACAACCTGCTGCAGCTCCTTTCGAATCTCTGATTCCTTTCCATGAGACACATTATCACACAAAGGACCTTCTCCTTCAGTTACAGAATTATCCAAAAGAGGGGAAGCAGCTATCGGAGACTTCAAAGACTCTACATCCCCGCCTTCTCTCTTTTCCGAATCTGTCTCTAAGAGCTCCAAAGCCTGAGTAATAGAGGCACAAAGGGTCCACAAAGACGCTGACATTACATCGCCGCGCTGATGCGCTCGACGAAGGGTTTTAACAACCTGTTGCCATTCTCGCTTATTTAATTGTACTTCAGTTTGATATTGAAACCAAGAGCAATGTTGTTACACATGAGCAAACAATTTCTGCAAAGTTCTCTCTTTTACATCAACCCCAATAGAAAGTAGAAGCCCTTGTAATAATCTTACATATTCCGAGGCCAAGGAACTGGAATTCCCCATAATGAAAGCTTAAGAAGGTTCCCCTTAATAATTAATTCCCGGGTTTTACCCGCTCCTAGGGGGTTCCCCTTCTTGTTCCCCACTACTCACCCTGTGCACCCTGCTCGCTGCGCCACTTCTTGGGGCCCGTGCCGGGGGTAGTGGAAAATGAACAGACACAGACACAAAAGACAAAGACAAACAGAGAACATGGCGGCCGCGCCTAAAGCCTCCGCCTCACTTTATTTATACCCCATAAATCCCACGTCAGCAAAAATGACATAATACAAAACAAACTTTCTGCACCCAGATATAACCTACTGCTTAGTTCTTTGTTTCTAAGTTCTTTCTTATTTTGTCTGCCTTCTTGGTGCCTACTAGAGTTCATTAAAAGTTCAACTAGAGATAGTATCCTTGACTACTGGAGTTCATTAAAAGTGCAACTAGCTAGAGATACTGTCCTTGAGCCCTATCTATTCTCAGCATATTATTTTCAACGGCCCCTGCACCCATCTCTACTAAAAGTACAAAAATTAACTGGGCGTGGTGGGCACATCTGTAATCCCAGCTACTCAGGAGGCTGAGGCAGGAGAATTGCTTGAACTTGGGAGGCAGAAGTTGCAGTGAGCCAAGATCATGCCACTGCACTCCAGCCTGAGTGACAGAGTGAGACTCCATGTCAAAAAAAAAAAAAATTAATGGTACTTAGAAATTAATCTGAAGACATGAGTAACTCTATAGTGATATATTTAGAATGTATATTCTGTTGATTTGGGGTGGAGAGTTCTGTAGATGTCTATTAGCTCCGCTTGGTGCAGAGTTGAGTTCAATTCCTGGATATCCTTGTTAACTTTCTGTCTTCTTGATCTGTCTAATGTTGACAGTGGGGTGTTAAAGTCTCCCATTATTATTGTATGGGAGTCTAAGTCTCTTTGTAAGTCTCTAAGGACATGCTTTATGAATCTGGGTGCTCCTGTATTGGGTGCATATATATTTAGGATTGTTAGCTCTTCCTGATGAATTGATCCCTTTATCATGTAATGGCTGGGAGCTGTAGACTAGAGCTGTTCCTATTCGGCCATCTTGGAACCACCTCAATTCTTTAAAAAATGAAGCCAAGCCACAGTGAAATATCACACACCTATGAGAATGGTAAAAAAAAAAAAAATTTTTTTTAATGTGAATACCAAGTGCTGGTTAGGATTTGGAGCTACTCAAATTAGGAATGCAAAATGACATAGTAACTTTGGAAAATAGTTTAACCATTTTTTATAAGTTAGTCATGTATTTATTGTTTGAACCAGAGGTCCCAACCCTAGGCATTTATTATACAAAACTAAACGCTAGTGATTAAAACCTGCTTGTGGATATTTGTTGCCACTATATTCATATTTGCAAAAAGCTAGAAATAAATCTATGTCCCTCGGTAAGTGAATGGATAATAAACTCTAATATGTCTATACAAAAAAAAATTTGTTGTTAACAGAAAGGAACAAACTGTCGATCTCCACTACTACATGTATGAACCTTAAATACATTTATCTAAATTGAGGCTGTCAGATCAACAAGGCTGTATATTATATGATTCTATTTTATGACATTGCATAAAAGATTAGAGGGATGGAAAATTATTAGTGGTTGCCAAAGAATGGGAGGAAGACAGGCATTGATTACAAAGGGGCAGCAAGAAAAAATTTGCAGGATGATTAAACAGTTTAGTGTGGTATTGTGGAAATAGATATGTGACTACACAATTGTCAAAACCCAATAAACTGTACACCACAAAGAGTAAATTTTACTCAATGCAAATTTTAAAAAATTAACCAGGGTGTTGGGGAAATTCAGACGTAATGCAGACAGTGACAAATGAGTCTCATTGTATTACAAATTCTCTGTCATCTGGCTGGGCATGGTGGCTCACACTTGTAATCCCAGCACTTTGGGAGGCTGAGGTGGGAGGATCATTTGAGGTCAGGAGTTTGAGACCAGCCTGGCCAACATGGTGATACCTCATCTCTACTGAAAATACAAAAATTAGCTGGATGTGGTGGCATGCAGCTGTAATCCCAGCTACTCAGGTGGCTGAGGCAGGAAAATCGCTTGAACCCAGGAGATGAAGGTTACAGTGAGCCAAGTTTGTGCCACTGCACTCCAGCCTGGGTGACAGAGTGAGACTCTATCTAAAAACAAATTATCTGTCATCTACCTATAGACATAATCCTACTGAAGAGGATGGGGATAAAAGGTCTGGATCTAAGTCACTTTGGAAAAACAGTATTTTGATTGAATGCTGTAAGACTACACAAACACTGTATTCTACTGAGTAATATTTTATTTTCCCACAAGGATATGAATTAGCAATTCTGAAACTATTTTACATGTTATTATATAAAATATGGAGACTGTTTCTCAGTGTAGTTCACAAAAGTTAAAGGGTGAATGCTAGAATGAATCTTGTGGTCCTAGTCCAAAGTTGGAAATGTCAGGATGAACCCATGACTAATATATCTGGATGGATGGATGGGTGGATGGATGGATTAATAGATATAAAGATAGATAGATAGATAGATAAAGCATGTCTAAGATATCTGGAAGGATGGATGAATGGAAGGATAGATAGATAGATAGATATAGATAGATAGATAGATAGATAGATAAAGCATGTCTAAGATATCTGGAAGGATGGATGAATGGAAGGATAGATAGATAGATAGATAGATAGATAGATAGATAGATAGATTAGATAGATGATAGATAGATAGATAGATAGATAGATAGATAGATAGATAGATAGATGATTCATAGATAGATAGCATTCCCCACTCTTGAGGGCCAAGAAGCAGTGACATCTAGTATCAATGAACACACCTAGGTATACAATCTTGGTCTCTAAACACCATTCATTGAAAGGAACCAAGGCTACATGTAAAAGTTGATAATTCTAGTGTGAAGTTGGAAAACACAAGTTGAGCTATAGTATCTTGTAAAGCCACAAAGAAGAAAATGCTTAATAAAAATTGATGGGGACTTTTCAAAGGGAGCCAACCTAAAAGACCTCCCAATGGTCCAAGCTCCAAGAATATGAGCAATAAGTAATGATAGCTTTGTATTATGGCCTAGATAATAAAGCAATATTCACACATCTCTACTAAAAGAGATTAAATATAATAAGGAAAGAAGAAAATCTTACAGTATTCAAAATACAAATCAATGTAGTTGGATAATGCAAAATAAAGCAACACCAGAACATCACAGTAATAATTACTATAGGGAAGATTCCCTGAGAAATTCAAAAATTTCAGGAAAAATTTAAACACTAAAGAGTGTATTTGGGCCAGCCACGGTGGTGCATGCCTGTAATCCCAGCACTTTGGGAGGCTGAGGCAGGTGGATCACCTGAGGTCAGGAGTTCAAGACCAGTCTGGCCAACATGGTGAAACCCCATCTCTACTAAAAATACAAAAATTAGCTGAGTGTGATGGCGGGCACTTGTAATCCCAGCTACTCAGGAGGCTGAGGCAGGAGAATTGCTTGAACCTGGTAGGCAGAGGTTGCTGTGAGCCAAGGTCGTGCCATTGCATTCTAGTCTGAGCAACAAGAGCAGAACTCCATCTCAAAAAAAAAAAAAATTTATATGCGTATTTTAAGTATCTACCATCTAATATTAATACCTTTTTTCTTAATTTCTTAGACTGGTGACTGTTTGAAGCAAATTATAACACTATATCATAGAATTTATAATTTTTAGTTGTAAAATTTATAAGACATGGAATAAGAAGATAAATGGAACTGTTCTGTAGCAAACTTTTCATGTTTTATATTTAAGACAGCATAGTGTTAACTCTAAAAGTAGATTTGGTTGATATATTAAAGATTCATATTGTATTCCCTGCAGCAACCACTAAAAAAAGCAAGGAAGTCTAATGTAAATGATAAGGAATGAAATATAAAATATATATTTGCACAAGAATATTTATATATCTTTTAGTCATAATAGCCCAAAACAGGAAACAACCAAAATGTCCATCAATAAGAAAATGAACTAACTGTATAGCTTTTTTTTTTTTTTTTGAGACGGAGTCTCGCTCTGTAGCCCAGGCTGGAGTGCAGTGGCTGGATCTCAGCTCACTGCAAGCTCCGCCTCCCGGGTTAATGCCATTCTCCTGCCTCAGCCTCCCCAGTAGCTGGGACTACAGGCGGCCGCCACCTCGCCCGGCTAGTTTTTTTGTATGTTTTAGTAGAGACGGGGTTTCACCGGGTTAGCCAGGATGGTCTCGATCTCCTGACCTTGTGATCCGCCCACCTCGGCCTCCCAAAGTGCTGGGATTACAGGCTTGAGCCACCGCGCCCGGCCAATTGTATAGCTTTTATAACAAAATACAGCTCAGGAATATGAAAAACCAAGCACACATCCTGGGTAAAATTCATAAACCTGCTCAATGAGAGAAAAATTGGACACAAATTGTATTTTATGTATTTATATATTTTATTATTTCAGGCAAAATAATGCTATGGTGAAAGAAATCAACACAGAGATAATCTCTGCTTGAGAAAAAAAAATTACCTGGGACAAAAGACAAGTGAATTTTCTGAGGATGAAAATATTGCTTTGAAGGGGTGAAGTTTATACGGGTCTATTTATTTGTCTAAAATGTACAGTTAAAGTTTATGCCTTGCAATGTATGTACATCTTCACACAAAAAAAAATCTTAAAAAAATTAAGTGAGTTGGAGTAGGGAAAGGGTTGAAGTATAGATGAAGCAGAAGTGGTCCATGATTAGTAGTTGAAGCTGGGTGACAAGTCTATATACTATTTTATTTTTATGTCTTTAATAGCATTTGTATAAATGTACAGTATTCATTTACAATGTTACCTCAGGATCTTGTTTACCTTTGGACAGGGAGGGAGGGAGAAATTTATTTTCTGGGCAGGAGTAAAGCTGGTTCTATTCCTCAGTTATGTAAATTCTCTGTTATCCATAAAGGTTTACATGAATGTTTCTGTATGCATGTTGTATATCAATAAAAAATTAAATATTACATATTGCACCAAAATCCTAACTCACTGTCTCAGAATATTGGCAGTGTTTCCTTTTGTCGCAAGGTGGAACACAATCTCATGGCATTAGCAGATGGGTTTGAATATTCTGAAGTATCAATGTCCTAATCTTATGGACACCTCTTGGGTCTTTGCATTTTTGCCTTCATTTGGTAAGTGGCATGGTTTTGATGTTTTGAGATGAAACTTTTTCCCAGCAAAGTCTTTTTCCCATAGTGATGCTCTGAAAGCCAGGACACCTAGCACAGGACCCTGGGCATAGCATGCACTCAGTACATGTGGAGCATGTTAATCAGGAACAAAAGGAGTAGCAAAGGTCAGTTCCTGCAAAAGTTGAGTAGATAATACAGGTATGACTGAAAGGCTGCAACTCAGGAGTAAACAGTTTATATTTATTCAAGAGACAATTTGCAACTAGTACATCAAAAAAATTTGGCTTAAAGTGGTACTTTGGGGGCTTGGCTAAACTCTGTAATCACCTGGAGAACTTTAAATAATACTGATGTCTGGGCCGTACTCCAGGGATTTTGGTTTTATTGGTCTGTTGCAATTTGGGTTTTGGGAATTGTAGGGTCTCTGCATGTGACTATAATGTGGAGCCAGGGGTGAGATCCACTGTTTGAGGGTGAGGGATGCATTAGCTGTGTGTGATTTCCATGTGTGCTGCAGGTATTTGCCCTAATGACCACTCCAGCATTTGGAGTCTTGGAAACTGCAGCAGGAGGAAATGTCTCTCTACAAATCTATTTTTTATGTCACTTGCTTTTAGAATAAGAGGTTATTTCAGGCACAGTAATTTGATTTAATCTGTGTTGAAAACATATAACCTGAAAATACTAAAATGAAAAGAATTTGCAAATGTGAGAATTTGCAAACATGTGGAGTGTGTTCTTATGTGTTTTCCTATTTTTCTGATAATAAGAAATGAACAGGCTGGGGGCAGTAGCTCACACCTGTAATCCCAGCACTTTGGGAGGCCGAGGTGGGTGGATCACCTGAGGTCAGGAGTTGGAGACCAGCCTGACCAACATGGAGAAACCCTGTCTCTACTAAAAATACAAAATTAGCCAGGCGTGGTGGCACATTCCTGTAATCCCAGCTACTCAGGAGGCTGAAGCAGGAGAATTGCTTGAACCCTGGAAGCAGAGGTTGTGGTGAGCCAAGATGGCACCATTGCACTCCAGCCTGGGCAACAAGAGCAAAATCTCTGTCTCAAAAAAAAAAAGAAATGAATAATGTTGGGCCTTGATTTCCTAAACTCAGCCCTTAGACACTTTCTCAGATTATTTGAAGACCTTCCAAGTTGCTTCAGAAGCATTGTACAAAGGAGATTATTCTCAATATTGAAACATAATAGATGGATGAGAATGTCTAGGGAATCCTACTTCTGTCGCAGAAGTGGCACTCTCCAGAACCTCAAGGGCCCACGAAGTTCATGGGCTTTGGAGTCACGCAGAGTTGACCCTGAGTCCCATCCCAGTCTCTTAATAGACTAGTTACTTGACTTGGAACAGTTATGCAAGTAAAGGCATAATGATCCCGATTCCAGTAGTGGGAATAATTCATTCCTCTCTCTATCCATGCCCTTTGCAATGCATTTTTTTAGCTACTCCCATGGAGGGAAAGATTCTGTTTACCCAATCCTTGGATCTGACTGGCCTTATTGGCTGCAGCCAATTCACACTCATTGTTCTAGTGAAACAATTAGGCATGTTTTGCATCTCATTCTAGACTTTAATTAAAATTAACATTTTATGAGATTTTATTTCTACTGTATTTTGCTATATTCATTCTGCTCAACATTCTAGTTCACTGGTCCTCTTATCTCTGTTTAATTTAGTGGTGAACCTATACATTGTCTAGTAACTTAATTTTGTATTATTCATATTCTATTGGGCTGTTGTTCAAATTTGGCTTTTAAACTTTAGTTTCTTGTTCTTTCCACAAAAATAAATATTGATTTTCTACTTTTCATTGTATTAATTTAAGCATTTTAAATATAATTCCAATTTGCAAAGCTGTTGCATATTTTTTCTTCAGACATTTCTTCCTTATGATGTCACTCAGTTTTTCCTTTGGTTCTCACTTTTGTGAGATATCATATTTGGGGTGTCTATAGTCATATTATTTCCAGTGTTTCTTCCATTTTCCCTGGGAACAAGATGGACAACACACATAGATTTGACATCCTTGTGATCAGTCAGTATCTGAAGGGAGCATTTTTTCTTAGTTTGACTACTCTGGGTCATTCTGTTGATTTACTTCTGCTCCTGTGAAGTTCTTATACTTGCCTTTAACTCCATTCAGCAACTTAAAGTTTCTTGTAACTTCTTCAGGACTTTCAGTTGTCTATATTAAAATATTTAATAATATATAGCATTTTTTCCTAAAAGCACAAATATCCACAATGTACATGAGTAAAATATTTCAATAGACATTTTGTAGCATACAACAGCATCTTATGAGATACCCCGTTTCTTTGTTCAGAATATTCCTCTCAAATATACCATGTGGTAATAGTAATTTGTAAACAGCAGGTTTCTTTTGATACTTAAAAATTTGTTTTTGGCCAGGCGCGGTGGCTCAAGCCTGTAATCCCAGCACTTTGGGAGGCCGAGACGGGTGGATCACAAGGTCAGGAGATCGAGACCATCCTGGCTAACACGGTGAAACCCCGTCTCTACTAAAAAAAAAAAATACAAAAAAAAAAAACTAGCCGGGCGAGGTGGCGGGTGCCTGTAGTCCCAGCTACTCGGGAGGCTGAGGCAGGAGAATGGCTTAAACCCGGGAGGTGGAGCTTGCAGTGAGCTGAGATCCGGCCACTGCACTCCAGCCTGGGTGACAGAGCGAGACTCCGCCTCAAAAAAAAAAAAAATTGTTTTTGCACATTTCTGAAAATATATACTTCACACCGGTGAACAGAACTGATCTAGATACAGCCAGAATTACTATTTTTCTATAATATTAAGTTAATATTGATAAAATTATTTACCTGAATTTAGGTCCTTTGGCTTTAATCACTCTGCTTCCTTTATAGCATGTTCCTGAATTTACAAAAGAATATGTTTGGATTTCTACTTATTCTATAAATTAATTCAAAGAGACAAGGGAAATTTGTGTATGGCTAGGTAGTACTTATTGGTTACAATTTATCATTTCTAGTGTCAGTTTAGTTGCCTAGAAAATAGTGACCTCGGAATAGGAACAGCTCCAGTCTCCAACTCCCAGCGCGAGCGACACAGAAGACCAGTGATTTCTGCATTTTCAACTGAGGTACTGGGGTCATCTCACTAGGGAGTGCCAGACAATCAGTGCTGGTCAGCTGCTGCAGCCTGACCAGCGAGAGATGAAGCAGGGCGAGGCATCGCCTCACCTGGAAGCGCAAGGGGGAAGGAAATCCCTTTTCCTAGCCAGGGGAACTGAGACACACAACACCTGGAAAATCGGGTAATTCCCACCCCAATACTGCGCTTTAAGGAAACAGGCACACCAGGAGAATATATCCCACACCTGGCTGGGAGGGTCCCACGCCCACGGAGCCTCCCTCACTGCTAACTCAGCAGTCTGCCGCGATCTGTCCGCAAGGCAGCAGCCAGGCGGGGGGAGGGGCGCCCGCCATTGCTGAGGCTTAAGTAGGTAAACAAAGCCGCTGGGAAGCTCGAACTGGGTGGAGCTCACAGCAGCTCAAGGAAGCCTGCCTGTTTCTGTAGACTCCATCTCTGGGGACAGCGCACAGCTGAAGTCCAATAGGGGAAGCAGCGGGGGCCGGTGCAGACGCGAACGACTCTGTCTGACAGCTTTGGGGAGAGCCGTGGATCTCCCAACGCAGAGGTTGAGATCCGAGAACGGACAGACTGCCTGCTCAGGTGGGTCCCTGACCCCTGAGTAGCCTAGCTGGGAGACATCCCCCACTAAGGGCAGTCTGACACCCCACACCTCACAGGGTGGAGTCACCCCTGAGAGGAAACTTCCAAAGGAAGAATCAGACAGGTACACTCGCTGTTCAGCAATATTCTATCTTCGGCAACCTCTGCTGCTGATACCCAGGCAAACAGGGTCTGGAGTGGACCTCAAGCAATCTCCAACAGACCAACAGACAGTCCTTCTGACTGTCAGATGGAAAACTAGCAAACAGGAAGGACACCTATACCAAAACCCCATCAGTACGTCACCATCATCAAAGACCAGAGACAGATAAAACCACAAAGATGGGGAAGAAGCAGGGCAGAAAAGCTGGAAATTCAAAAAATAAGAGCGCATCTCCCCCTGCAAAGGAGCGCAGCCCATCGCCAGCAACGGATCCAAGCTGGTCAGAGAATGACTTTGACGAGATGAGAGAAGAAGGCTTCAGTCCATCAAACTTCTCAGAGCTAAGGAGGAATTACGTACCCAGCGCAAAGAAACTAAAAATCTTGAAAAAAGAGTGGAAGAATTGACAGCTAGACTAATTAATGCAGAGAAGATCATAAACGAAATGACAGAGATGAAAACCATGACACGAGAAATACGTGACAAATGCACAAGCTTCAGTAACCGACTCGATCAACTGGAAGAAAGAGTATCAGCGATTGAGGATCAAATGAATGAAATGAAGCGAGAAGAGAAACCAAAAGAAAAAAGAAGAAAAAGAAATGAACAAAGCCTGCAAGAAGTATGGGATTATGTAAAAAGACCAAATCTACGTCTGACTGGGGTGCCTGAAAGTGAGGGGGAAAATGGAACCAAGTTGGAAAACACTCTTCAGGATATCATCCAGGAGAACTTCCCCAACCTAGTAGGGCAGGCCAACATTCAAATTCAGGAAATACAGAGAACACCACAAAGATACTCCTCCAGAAGAGCAATTCCAAGACACATAATTGCCAGATTCACCAAAGTTGAAATGAAGGAAAAAATCTTAAGGGCAGCCAGAGAGAAAGGTCGGGTTACCCACAAAGGGAAGCCCATCAGACTAACAGCAGATCTCTCAGCAGAAACTCTACAAGCCAGAAGAGAATGGGGACCAATATTCAACATTCTTAAAGAAAAGAATTTTAAACCCAGAATTTCATATCCAGCCAAACTAAGTTTCATAAGTGAAGGAGAAATAAAATCCTTTACAGATAAGCAAATGCTTAGAGATTTTGTCACCACCAGGCCTGCCTTACAAGAGACCCTGAAGGAAGCCCTAAACATGGAAAGGAACAACCGGTACCAGCCATTGCAAAAACATGCCAAAATGTAAAGACCATCGAGGCTAGGAAGAAACTGCATCAACTAACGAGCAAAATAACCAGTTAATATCATAATGACAGGATCAAGTTCACACATAACAATATTAACCTTAAATGTCAATGGACTAAATGCTCCAATTAAAAGACACAGACTGGCAAACTGGATAAAGAGTCAGGACCCATCAGTCTGCTGTATTCAGGAGACCCATCTCACATGCAGAGACATACATAGGCTCAAAATAAAGGGATGGAGGAAGATCTACCAAGCAAATGGAGAACAAAAAAAGCAGGGGTTGCAATCCTAGTCTCTGATAAAACAGACTTTAAACCATCAAAGATCAAAAGAGACAAAGAAGGCCATTACATAATGGTAAAGGGATCAATTCAACAGGAAGAGCTAACTCTCCTAAATATATATGCACCCAATACAGGAGCACCCACATTCATAAAGCAAGTCCTTAGAGACCTACAAAGAGACTTAGACTCCCATACAATAATAACGGGAGACTTCAACACTCCACTGTCAACATTAGACAGATCAACGAGACAGAAAGTTAACAAGGATATCCAGGAATTGAACTCATCTCTGCACCAAGCGGACCTAATAGACATCTATAGAACTCTCCACCCCAAATCAACAGAATATACATTCTTCTCAGCACCACATCGCACTTATTCCAAAATTGACCACATAATTGGAAGTAAAGCACTCCTCAGCAAATGTACAAGAACAGAAATTATAACAAACTGTCTCTCAGACCACAGTGCAATCAAACTAGAACTCAGGACTAAGAAACTCAATCAAAACCGCTCAACTACATGGAAACTGAACAACCTGCTCCTGAATGACTACTGGGTACATAACGAAATGAAAGCAGAAATAAAGATGTTCTTTGAAACCAATGAGAACAAAGATACAACATACCAGAATCTCTGGGACACATTTAAAGCAGTGTGTAGAGGGAAATGTATAGCACTAAATGCCCACAAGAGAAAGCAGGAAAGATCTAAAATTGACACTCTAACATCACAATTAAAAGAACTAGAGAGGCAAGAGCAAACACATTCAAAAGCTAGCAGAAGGCAAGAAATAACTAAGATCAGAGCAGAGCTGAAGGAGATAGAGACACAAAAAACCCTCCAAAAAATCAATGAATCCAGGAGTTGGTTTTGAAAGGATCAACAAAATTGACAGACCGCTAGCTAGACTAATAAAGAAGAAAAGAGAGAGGAATCAAATAGACGCAATAAAAAATGATAAAGGGGATATCACCACCGACCCCACAGAAATACAAACTACCATCAGAGAATACTATAAATGCCTCTACGCAAGTCAACTAGAAAATCTAGAAGAAATGGATAATTTCCTGGACACTTACACTCTTCCAAGACTAAACCAGGAAGAAGTTGAATCCCTGAATAGACCAATAGCAGGCTCTGAAATTGAGGCAACAATTAATAGCCTACCCACGAAAAAAAGTCCAGGACCAGATGGATTCACAGCTGAATTCTACCAGAGGTACAAGGAGGAGCTGGTACCATTCCTTCTGAAACTATTCCAATCAATAGAAAAAGAGGGAATCCTCCCTAACTCATTTTATGAGGCCAACATCATCCTGATACCAAAGCCTGGCAGAGTTACAACAAAAAAAGAGAATTTTAGACCAATATCCCTGATGAACATCGATGCAAAAATTCTCAATAAAATACTGGCAAACCAGATTCAGCAGCACATCAAAAAGCTTATCCACCATGATCAAGTGGGCTTCATCCCTGGGATGCAAGGCTGGTTCAACATTCGCAAATCAATAAACGTAATCCAGCATATAAACAGAACCAAAGACAAGAACCACATGATTATCTCAATAGATGCAGAAGAGGCTTTTGACAAAATTCAACAGCCCTTTATGCTAAAAACGCTCAATAAATTCGGTATTGATGGAACGTACCTCAAAATAATAAGAGCTATTTATGACAAACCCACAGCTAATATCATACTGAATGGGCAAAAACTGGAAAAATTCCCTTTGAAAACTGGCACAAGACAGGGATGCCCTCTCTCACCGCTCCTATTCAACATAGTGTTGGAAGTTCTGGCTAGGGCAATCAGGCAAGAGAAAGAAATCAAGGGTATTCGGTTAGGAAAAGAAGAAGTCAAATTGTCCCTGTTTGCAGATGACATGATTGTATATTTAGAAAACCCAATTGTCTCAGCCCAAAATCTCCTTAAGCTGATAAGCAACTTCAGCAAAGTCTCAGGATACAAAATTAATGTGCAAAAATCACAAGCATTCTTATACACCAGTAACAGACAAACAGAGAGCCAAATCATGAATAAACTTCCATTCACAATTGCTTCAAAGAGAATAAAATACCTAGGAATCCAACTTACAAGGGATGTAAAGGACTTCTTCAAGGAGAACTACAAACCACTGCTCAGTGAAATCAAAGAGGACACAAACAAATGGAAGAACATACCATGCTCATGGATAGGAAGAATCAATATCGTGAAAATGGCCATACTGCCCAAGGTTATTTATAGATTCAATGCCATCCCCATCAAGCTACCAATGACTTTCTTCACAGAATTGGAAAAAACTGCTTTAAAGTTCATATGGAACCAAAAAGAGCCCGCATTGCCAAGACAATCCTAAGTCAAAAGGACAAAGCTGGAGGCGTCACGCTACCTGACTTCAAACTATACTACAAGGCTACAGTAACCAAAACAGCATGGTACTGGTACCACAACAGAGATATAGACCAATGGAACAGAACAGAGTCCTCAGAAATAATACCACACATCTACAGCCATCTGATCTTTGACAAACCTGAGAGAAACAAGAAATGGGGAAAGGATTCCCTATTTAATAAATGGTGCTGGGAAAATTGGCTAGCCATAAGTAGAATGCTGAAACTGGATCCTTTCCTTACTCCTTATACAAAGATTAATTCAAGATGGATTAGAGACTTAAATGTTAGACCTAATACCATAAAAACCCTAGAAGAAAACCTAGGTAGTACCATTCAGGACATAGGCATGGGCAAGGACTTCACATGTCTAAAACACCAAAAGCAACGGCAGCAAAAGCCAACATGGACAAATGGGATCTCATTAAACTAAAGAGCTTCTGCACAGCAAAAGAAACTACCATCAGAGTGAACAGGCAACCTACAGAATGGGAGAAAATTTTTGCAATCTACTCATCTGACAAAGGGCTAATATCCAGAATCTACAAAGAACTCAAACAAATATACAAGAAAAAAACAACCCCATCAAAAAGTGGGGAAAGGATATGAACAGACATTTCTCAAAAGAAGACATTCATACAGCCAACAGACACATGAAAAAATGCTCATCATCACTCGCCATCAGAGAAATGCAAATCAAAAGCACAATGAGATACCATCTCACACCAGTTAGAATGGCAATCATTAAGAAGTCAGGAAACAACAGGTGTTGGAGAGGATGTGGAGAAATAGGAACACTTTTACACTGTTGGTGGGATTGTAAACTAGTTCAACCATTATGGAAAACAGTATGGCAATTCCTCAAGGATCTAGAACTAGATGTACCATATGACCCAGCCATCCCACTACTGGGTATATACCCAAAGGATTATAAATCATGCTGCTATAAAGACACATGCACACGTATGTTTATTGCGGCACTATTCACAATAGCAAAGACTTGGAATCAACCCAAATGTCCATCTGTGACAGACTGGATTAAGAAAATGTGGCACATATACACCATGGAATACTATGCAGCCATAAAAAGGATGAGTTTGCGTCCTTTGTAGGGACACGGATACAGCTGGAAACCATCATTCTTAGCAAACTATCACAAGAACAGAAAACCAAACACCGCATGTTCTCACTCATAGGTGGGAACTGAACAATGAGATCACTTGGACTCGGGAAGGGGAACATCACACATCGGAGCCTATCATGGGGAGGGGGGAGGGGGGAGGGGGGAGGGATTGCATTGGGAGTTATACCTGATATAAATGATGAATTGATGGGTGCTGACGAGTTGATGGGTGCAGCACACCAACATGGCACAAGTATACATATGTAACAAACCTGCATGTTATGCACATGTACCCTAGAACTTAAAGTATAATAAAAAAATTTAAAAAATAAATAAATAAATAAATAATCTCTCCCTCATACATTTATAGGATCAGAAGTTATAATTGGTTGAATAGTCCCAGGTTGTCCATCGGGCCCTTCACAATGCAAAATATTAACTACTTCGATATACTTCAGCGGCTTTACCAACTCCAACTAAGTTAAACTGAGCAGGTTGAATTGGCCACACGGATGGCCAGTGCTGCAGAAAAATTATTGAAATGTCCGCTCCTGTATCTACCAAACATTTACATTTCTTTCCCTGAATAGTTATTTCACTGGTAGGATGTTTATCAGTAATTTGATTCACCTAATAAGCTGCTTTGCCTTGTTTATTTGTGCTTCCGAATCCTCCTGTTCGTTTAATTTCTCTTTTCTCCATTTCTACACATGACACAATCAGGGGCTGTGCTATGCACTCTCCTGGCTCTGCTTTCCAGGGAACAGAAGTAGATGTAACAATTTGAATTTCCCCATTATAATCTGAATCAATGACTCCTATTTGTACTTGCACTCCTTTTAAATTTAACCTAGACCTACCTAGAAGTGATCCAATCGTCCCTACTGGCAAGGGTCCACAGACCCCTGTTGCAACTTTTTGTGTGGGTTCCCCAGGCAGAAGGCTCACAGCTTTTGTGCAGCATAAATCTACTGCGGCACTCCCAGCTGTGGCAGGTGACAGACATTGTACAGGGGTTAGGGAATGGCCTGAGCCGGAAATGCCCCAGTTTGGAATGGGGCCCAGGACGGGCCCCTCATGCCATTTCCCGAATTAAAAAGGAAAAGGCTCAAATGTAGCTATAATATTTCCCTGTTGATCTGGGGAGTGTATTCTAATGGGGAACTGCCAAGCCTCTATATCACCCTCTCATCTAGCTTGCTGAATTCCTGCCTGAATAGAATTGAGAGCAGTCACTCAAGGTGCTGCTCTAATAGTCACTAGGGCAACTACTTTTCACCCAGTGTCCTCTGGAAAAGAAAGATCTGGAGGGTCAGGCCACTCTTTTTCTTCAAAATAATGAGGGGGTTCAGAAGGGTAGGGATGAACCTCTCACTCCTTTGCTGCTTTAGCTTTAGCTGGCAAACAAACCTGCTCTGTCATCTCTTCTGTTAATTCATTATACTTTCCTTCCTCCTCATCATGAGTGTGAAAAGTTTCCAAGGTGGAACAAACCAGAGCCCACATTTGTTCCATTGTTACCCTGATGCTTCCAAGCTCCCCTTCTTACTCACCATGGGGATTGCTTAAGAGTACTCGGGTGTCCTACAGCTTAGTTCCACGTTCTCCAGCCTTTGCTCCGGTGACCATTCAACCTGGGTTTGAGCCCCCACATTGGGTGCTGCTTGCCAAGACCACCTTGGTCAGGGAGACCCTAACTCAGCAGCGCTAGAGGAATTAAAGATACATACACAGAAATATAGCATGTGGAGTGGGAAATCAGGGGAGTCACAACCTTCAGAGCTGAGAGCCCCAAACAGAGATTTACTCACATATTTATTGACAGCAAGGCAGTGATAAATATTGTTTCTATAGATTATAGATTAACTAAAAGTATTCCTTATGGGAAACAAAGGGATGGGCTCTGGCTAGTTATCTGCAGCAGGAGCATGTCCTTAAGGCACAGATCGCTCATGCCATTGTTTGTGGTTTAAGAATGCCTTTAAGGCCGGGCGCGGTGGCTCAAGCCTGTAATCCCAGCACTTTGGGAGGCCGAGACGGGCGGATCACAAGGTCAGGAGATCGAGACCATCCTGGCTAACATGGTGAAACCCCGTCTCTACTAAAAAAAAAATACAAAAAACTAGCCGGGCGAGGTGGCGGGCGCCTGTAGTCCCAGCTACTCGGGAGGCTGAGGCAGGAGAATGGCGTAAACCCGGGAGACGGAGCTTGCAGTGAGCCAGGATCCAGCCACTACACTCCAGCCTGGGCGACAGAGCGAGACTCCATCTCAAAAAAAAAAAAAAAAAAAAAGAATGCCTTTAAGCGGTTTTTCTACCCTGGGTAGGCCAGGTGTTCCTTCTCCTCATTCTGGTAAACCCACAACTTTCAGCATGGGCATCATGGCCATCGCAAACATGTCACAGTGCTGCAGAAATTTTGTTTATGGTCAGTTTTGGGGCCAGTTTATGGACAGATTTGGGGGCCTATCTCCAACAGTTAAGCAATTATGTGAAGTTCACAAAGTACAGGAGAAGTTCCAAGAAAGTGTCAGAGCTGGAGCTACTCCTAGAGTGTGCTTTGAGGCTGCTGTCTCCTTCTCGGGGTGTCCCTAAACCCTCCAGCCTGGAGGCTGTCTCCAGGGTCCACCCTTGTGGGAGGTCCCACTGAGACCTCCCTCACCAGAGCCCAGAAAGAGCCAAGTCAAACTCAGCCCGCAGTGGCTGCTCACCCCATGTGATCTGTCTGGTCTGCCGTCAGTTACACCACTGCTGCCTACTCTCAACCAAGTCCACCCTACAAAGAGACGTGGGCAGCCATGCCCGATCACGCCTTTGGTAACAATCCCCCTGCATCTCACCTGTCTCCAGCTCCCCACATTCCTTGAAGTTTGGTTTCCTTTATCAGGATTAGGGGTTTTCAGTGTGGTGGGGACTCTTGATAGATGCAGAATGGCATCTATGAGACCACACCATGTCTGAATTGACACTCCATATACCTATGTACTGGCCATGTGGTTTGGCAACTTTGTGAGCCTCAGTTTCCAAGAAAGTAATATCCCTCTAATTAAAAGTTTTCACAACTTCAAGTTCTTGTTAATTGTCCATGTCAAGATTACAGGCTAAATTATGGCTCTATTCAGCTGACCATGAGATGAGGAGATCATCCTTGACTATCCTGGTAGGTGCAGCAAAATCACAAGGGTCCTTAGAAGTGAAAGGATGCAGGAGAGAGTTGGTCTGGTGTGATGTGAGAAAGACTGGACCTGGTGGTCACTGCTGGCTTTCAAGCTAGAAAGGGACCAGGAGTGAAAGAATGTGGGTTCTTCTACAGACTAGAAGAGGAAAGAAAAAGAACTCTTTTCCAGAGACTCCAAGGGGAACACAGCCTAGAGGACAACTTAATTTTAGCCTGCTGAGTCTAATTTCAGATTTCTGACTTCTAAGTCCATAAGATCATAAATCTGTTTGTTTATTTATTTATTTGGAGACAAGATCTTGCTCTGTAGCCGAGGCTGGAGTGCATTGGTGTGATCTCGGCTAACTGCAACCTCCGCCTCCCAAGTTCAAGCAACTTTCCCACCTCTGCCTCCTGAGTAGCTGGGACTACAGGCACACACCACCACACCTAGCTAATTTTTGTATTTTTAGTAGAGATAGGGTTTCACCATGTTGGCCAGGCTGCTCTTGAACTCCTGGCCTCAGGTGATCTGCCTGCTGAGGCCTCCCAAAGTGCTGGGATTACAGGTGTGAGCCATCTGCCCAGACAGTAAGATAATAAATTGGTGATGTTTTGAGCCACCAAGTTTGTGGTCATTTGTAATGACAATCATGTGAAAACACACCACAGATACGGAAAGATGTTCACCTTCACTTACCATGAAAGTCATGGAAAAAAATAGATCATCTTTTTTTTCTTTTTTGCCTACTAGTTTAGCATTAATTAAATAATTTTTTAAGCGAATTTAAAAAAAGAAAAAGAAAAACCTTAATATCCTTGAGCCAGTCAGTAGAAAAAATGATACCATGGTTCCTTACTGGAGAAAGAAAAAAAGTTAGCTCAAACACTTAAGGTGGTAATTTGGAAATATACATAACTGTTTTACATGGACTTGTCCTCTGACCCAATATACTAATGGCTAGAAATGTACAGTCCTCTATTTCCCAAAGCCTGCTAAACAACATGTACAGAATTTTTTTAAAGCAGCTTTATTGAGGTAAAATGGAATATCAATAATCGCATATATTCAACGTGCAAAATGTGATGAAGTTGAATACCTGTTGAAGCCATCACCACAATCCACAGCGCGACCTTCCCGTGACCCCCAGAGGTGTCCTCAGGCTCCGGAATCGGAATCTCCTTCTCAATTTGCCTCGGTGTGCGGCCCTCCCGGGAAGCGCAGCCCCGGGCACCCAGGGAGGGAGGACGGCGCGCCGGGGTCCCTGCGCGGCAGCAGTGGAGGAGCGGGGTCTGGTCGGGTCCGAGCTAGCGCGGACCCTGGGCGCGTCACAGTCTGTGCGGCGCCTGTGCGCCCGGCTGCTGTGGTCGGGAAGTGTCTGTAGCTAGTTCCTCCTGCGGGAACTTGGGGGCGGCTCGGGGAGGCGTGGCTCCGCGGGCGGCTGGTCCCAACTGAGCTGCGGCCGGAGCTCTTGGGGCACCCGGGGCTGTCCGGTGATCTGGCCCGGGCCGTGGGGACCTCATGACCTCCGCGGGGACGCGCCAGGGGCGCGGCCTGGGCCCGGCTGCTCCTGGGCTCTGGCCAGGGAGTTGCGAGTGGAAACTCCCCAGAGGCGCAGGGCCTGGTGACAGCGTCCTGGATGCAGGACTTTGGGGCGATGGGCTCTGGGGGCGCCCTGGGGCGCGGCCCGGGACATGCTGGAGTTCCCACAGGTCAGTTAAAGGGCGGCCGGGAGGCATCGAGGTCGGTGAATTGTACAGACCGTCCTAAATTGTCGCATAACGTCACATCTTCGCTCCTTGGCTCTCAAATGGATACCCCCGCAGCCCCCGCCTTGCCTTGGGACAGCAGCCTTTGCGCAGCCTTAGGAGCCCGAAAAGGCCACAGCCCGAGGACAGGACCGCAGCCCAGGAATGCGCTTGTCCTGCTCTCAAATCCTGCGACTTCGCCTACCCATTGCAATCTTGACGTCGTTGTATTTTACCAACTAGATTTTTGAAACTCTTCTTTTTGGACTTCAGAGGTTTGTTTTGTTTTGTTTTGTTTTTTAATCAAACCAACAATTTTTAAATAGATTTGATAAAAATCTTGTGATGGAAAATGACGTGATAATTCTAAACTCTAATGGACTTTCTGGCCGTGTTTAGAAGAGGATGTGGGCACCTGAGTCCCTCCCGGCCAGGCTCACTAACTGCTCAGGACCGCGGGCGACAAGGGAAGGAAGCCATACAAATGGCTCCCAGCTTCCTTTAGAAAAATGACACTGAGAAGCAAAGTCCTCCTCCTAGTAGACTTTGAGGCTCAGATACTATTATTATTATTATTGAGATGGAGCCTCCCTCTGGGCTCACTGCAACCTCTGCCTCCCGTGCTCAAGCGATATTTTTGCCTCAGCCTCCTGAGTAACTGGGATTATAGGCACAAGCCACCATACCCAACTAATTTTTGTATTTTTAGTAGAGACAGGGTTTCACCATGTTGATCAGGCTGGTCTCAAACTCCTGACCTCAAATGATCCACATGCCTCCGCTTCCCAAAGTGCTGGGATTACAGGTGTGAGCTACCACGCCAGGCAAGGCTCAGATTTTAATAACAGAATTTCCATGGCTGGATGATGTCACACAGGACTTAATTTTAAGTTTTGTTGGGAAAAAAATTAATATGAGTCCTATAAGTAAAACAGAGCCCTAGAGAAGCAGGTCCACACTCTCAGTGTTTTGGCTCTGGAGTATGACGGTTCCTACCAATGACAGCTACACAGAAATTTGAACAGTTCCTACCAATGATAGCTACACAGACATTTGAACAGTTCTTACCAATGATAGCTACACAGACATTTGAAGGTTTTGCCTTATTTTAGGTAAATTCAAGGAAGATGATCTGTAAACGATCAGTGTCACATTTCTACTTCTTTGGTGGAACTTAGGCAAATAGCGGTGGGAGCTCCAGGAGACAATTTCACGTGATTATTTATACTCCTCTTGTCTAAATCACCCCACTACCTTCTGGAGGTACCACAACAGCCTCTCTACTGGTTCCCTGATGCTATCTTCATCTACAGTCTGTTTCCTTACTGCAGCCAGAGTGGTTTTTTTTTTTTTAATGATATTTCCTTGTTTAGAACTGTTCAGCAGTTTTTGTTGATGAATAAATTCCAACATACCCTGGCATTAGAATAGCTTAACAGGAGTGGGGAGTGGAGGGCTCAAAAATCAGAGCATCGGCCGGGCGCGGTGGCTCAAGCCTGTAATCCCAGCACTTTGGGAGGCCGAGACGGGCGGATCACAAGGTCAGGAGATCAAGACCATCCTGGCGAACACAGTGAAACCCCGTCTCTACTAAAAAATACAAAAAACTAGCCGGCGAGGTGGTGGGCGCCTGTAGTCCCAGCTACTTGGGAGGCTGAGGCAGGAGAATGGCGTGAACCCGGGAGGCGGAGCTTGCAGTGAGCTGAGATCCGGCCACTGCACTCCAGCCTGGGTGGCAGAGCGAGACTCCGCCTCAAAAAAAAAAAAAAAAAAAAATCAGAGCATCTGAGCAGATCCCATGTTCACTGAGCTGCGTGAGAAGTCACATTACTTCTCATTGTTTGCCTCTTCCGTTTGTCTTTAAAAAAAGAAAAAGAAAAAAAGACCCAGGAAGATCACAAATTTCCCATACATTTCTTTCTTTTTTCTTTTTCTTTTTTTTTTTTTTTTTTTTTTGAGACGCCCAAGCTGAAGTGGAGTAATGCTTGCTCACCTAGGCTGGAGTGCAGTGGTGCAATCTCAGCTTACTGCTCCAACCTCCACCTCAGGGGTACCAGCGATTCTCCTGCCTCAGTCTCCTGAGTAGCTGGGATTAAAAATGCCCACCAGTACACCCAGCTAATTTTTGTATTTTTAGTAGAGATGGGGTTTCACCATGTTTACCAGACTGGTCTTGAACTCCTGACCTCAGTGATCTGCCCATCTCATTCTCTCAAAGTGCTTGGATAACAGGCAGAGCAACCACACCTGGCTATTGATACATTTCTTAATACAAGCTCCTTGTTCTGCTATTTTGATATATTAAATATCCAGCAATAAATTTCTAGGTTCATAAATCTACAGAAATAAAATTAAACCTATTGCTGAAGACAAATTTTGTATTGCAGTTTTATGAGCTTTCATTCCTTCTCCACTTGCAGGTAAATGCTATTTAGCAGAATGAAGACATTTCACTTCTGTAGAAGGTATTAGAAACAATATAGCAGTAATAGAATTTATAACTACAAAACTGTGCACCCTTAAGATTGAAAATTCAAGCACATCTCTCCCAAAACATTTGTGATGAATAATGTGTCAACAAAAAATATACAGTCATTATCGTCAACTCAATTCATACACTAAAGTCTTTTTTGTTTGTTTTTGGGGGTTTTTTTGAGATGGAGTTTCCCTCTTGTTCCCCAGCCTGGAGTGCAATGACGCAATCTCAGCTCACTGCAACCTCTATCTCCTAGGTTCAAGCGATTATCCTGCCTCAGCCTCCCAAGTAGCTGGGATTACAGGCACCTGCTACCATGCCCAGCTAATTTTTTGTATTTTTTGTATTTTTTTTTTAATAGAGACAGGGTTTCACCATGTTAGCCAGGCTGGTCTTGAACTCCTGACCTCAGATGATCCACCTGCCTTGGCCTCCCAAAGTGCTGGAATTAAGGAGTGAGCCACTGCGCCCAGTCTAATTTATACACTAAAGTCTTTTATATTTTAATTTGGGACACTAACTCCATTATGTGACACTCCTTCTGTTTGATTTGTTTTGTTTATGGTATCAGCAAAAACTCTTAAGTTGTAAGAAGAAAGAAAGTGTAAAAAAACAAAATATTCATGAAAAATGTAATTAATTATCATGAGTGCACAAACTCTGGAGGTTACAATAGAAGTTTTGTATGGAAAATCCAATCAATACAGTAATTTGCAAGGTTGGGAGAGGGGATGCTCATGGACAAATGGGCCTCTGACATCTGTAGAATCTTTAATTTGCTTCATCTACCTTCAGAAAACCTTTCACAAAAACATGACATTTGCTATAGAAAGATCAAGTAGTTTATTCCCTTACACATACAAAAATAGGAAACTGAGGCTTACAGAAGCTAGATTACCTACCTTGAGATATCTATATATCTATATATATCTATATCTATCTATCTCTATATATCTATGTATCTATATATCTATATATCATCTATATATCTATGTATCTATATATCTATATCTATATATCTATCTATATATCTATATCTATATATCTATATCTATATCTATATATAGATCCCAGCTACTTGGGAGGCTGAAGCAGGAGAATCACTTGAGCCTGGGAGGCAGAGGCTGCAGTGAACTGAGATTGCACCACTGCACTCCAGCCTGGGCAACAGAGCAAGATTCCATCAAAAAAAAAAATACTCCTGGGTTCAAGTGATCCTCCCACCTCAGCCTCCCACGTTGCTGGGACCACAGGCACACACCACCACACCTGGCTAATTTTTGTATTTTTTGTAGAGACAGGGTTTCCCTGTGTTGCCCAGGCTGGTCTTTTAGGACTTTTGGACTCAAGTGATCCTCCCGCCTTGGCCTCCCAGTGTACTGGAATTACAGGCATGAGCTGCTGCATTATTAATATATAAATGCATCAAATGGGGATTCCAGCGCATTCTAAGAGGACCTGGATATGTTGGGATGTGCCCGGAAAACTAGTGGGCATGGGCACTGGTCTTGTGGTGCCACCCATCTGCATTTGCAGGAGGACTGAAAAATATCCAGAGGGCAAAACCCTTTAGGAGCAGCCAGAAGCAGGCCCTAGAGGCAAGTAGGGCATCCACGGCGCAACACTTAAGGAGGCCCCACTCTCAGGAGCTGACCCTGCACTTCCACGAGCCTGAGAGAGAGGGCTTCCTTAAATTTCCCACTAACTCCTCCTTTGTCTCACCAAATCGCAGCCCCGGTAAGAAGCCAGAAGTGGCTGGCTTGGTAGCTCACACCTGTAATCCCAACACTTTGGGAGGCTGAGGCAGGCAGATCACCTAAGGTCAAGAGTTTGAGACCAGCCTGGCCAACATTGTGAAACTCTTTCTCTACTAAAAATACAAAAAGTAGCCGGGTGTGGTGGTGGGTGCCTGTTAATCCCAGCTACTTGGGATGCTGAGGCAGGAGAATTGCTTGAACCTGGGAGGCAGAGGCTGCAGTGAGCCGAGATCGCACCACTGCACTCAAGCCTAGATGACAGAGCAAGATTCTGTCTCAAAAAAAAAAAAAAAAAAAAAAAAAAGAAGAAGAAGCCAGATGTGTCCAGCTTGTTCCAGTGGTCAGAACTGGGGCACAGAGTTTTATCATAAGACCACATTGCAGCTACTAACTGGAGTAAAAAGAAAGAATTTACTACAATGATGTAGCAGACATTTGTAATGCAATGTGAGTATTTTGTTGCACGGATGGGGGTGGAGTGTCTTGCTATGATGCCCAGACTGGTCTCGAATGCCTGGCCTCAAGTGATCCTCTCAACTCAGCCTTCCAAAGTGCTGGGACTACAGGTGTGAGCAAATTGCTGGGTCTTGATGAGGGTAAGGGTCATGTTCCAGGGTCAAAGTCCAGCTGAGAGTCATCATGAGGATCAGAGTGGGGGTCAGTGTCAGAGTAAGGATGAGGAGTGTGAGGCAAACATTCAAAGCCAGGGTCAGGGCGAGGGTCAGAGTCAGTCTCAGGGTCAGAGTTTATCACAGAGTGAGAAAGACTTAGTGCCAGGGTCAGGCTGAGTGTGTAGGTCAGGCTCAGCACAAGTTTCAGATTCACAGTAGGTTCAAGGACATGGTGAAGGTATGGATAAGGGTTCTTGTAGAGTCAGGGTGAGATCAGGATCAGGGAGACCATAAGGGTCAAGTTAGGGTCAGTGGAAAGTAAGCAGCAGAGTCAGGGTCAGGCAAGGGTCAGATTTATGGTCATGATGAGGGTCATGGTGACATTAAGATTCCATTCCAGAACATTAGCTTCAATGTTCAGGTCGGGTTAAGGGTGAAGCTAAAATTGAAGGCAAAAGTGAGGGTCAGGGTCAAGTAGAGAATCAGGGTCAGGGTGTGAACAAGAAAGAGTGTGTAAGTGACAGTAGGATCAGGGTCTGGTGAGTGTCATAGTCAGGTGCAAGGTGAGAGTGAGCACCAGGGTAAGGCTCAGGCGTGGAGGAGGGGGTGGTGTCAGAACGAGAGCAAGGTCAGAGTCAAGGTGAGAGTGTATGCTTCAGGGTCAAGAGTCATGGTTAAAGGCCAGGTGCAGTGGCTCACACCTGTATTCCCAGTGCTTTGGGAGGCTAAGGTGGGAATCTTGCTTGAGGCCAGGGGTTCAAGACCAACCTGGACAACATAGTGAGACCCCCATCTCTACAAAAAATACAAAAAAAAAAAGAAAAATAGCCAGGCGTGATGGCATGCACCTGTGGTCCCAACTACTCGGGAAGCTGAGGTGGGAGGATCACTTGAGTTCTGGAGGTCAAAGCTGCTGTGAGCCATGCTGGCACCACTGCACTACAGCCTGGGCAACAGAGCAAGACCCTGCCTCTTAAAAAAAAAAAAAAAGAGGCCGGGCACGGTGGCTCAAGCCTGTAATCCCAGCACTTTGGGAGGCTGAGGCGGGTGGATCACGAGGTCAGGAGATCGAGACCATCTTGGCTAACACGGTGAAACCCCATCTCTACTAAAAAATACAAAAAACTAGCCGGGTGAGGTGGCGGGCGCCTGTAGTCCCAGCTACTCGGGAGGCTGAGGCAGGAGAATGGCGTAAACCCGGGAGGCGGAGCTTGCAGTGAGCTGAGATCCGGCCACTGCACTCCAGCCCGGGCGACAGAGGGAGACTCCGTCTCAAAAAAAAAAAGAGTCATAATTATTATCACTGTCTAGGTCAAGTTGAGGATCAAGGGTCAGGGTCATAGTGAGGGTCAGAGTCAACATCATGCTTAGGGAAGGGTCAGTGAAGGTCAAGTTCAGGGTAAGGGTCACGGTAGGATTCAGGTTGAGGGTCAGAGACAGGGTGAAAGTTAGGATCAGGTAAAGTTTAGGGTCCAATTCAGCATCAGGATCAATATAAGAATGAGAATGTGA